>NW_013665918.1:141512-155501 GCF_000517525.1 Limulus polyphemus
GGTGGGTGGTGATGACTAGCTGCCTTCCCTCTAGTCTTACACTGCTAAATTAGGGACGGCTAGAGCAGATAGCCCTCGTGTAGCTTTGCGCGAAATTAAAAAAAAACAAACAATAGCATACATATATGTATATATCAGAGTGTGTGTGTGTGTGTGTATTCTGATTAAAATAGGGTGAATGGCTAGAATCATTAATAAACCTTTTATTTGTTTACTGGGCACGTGTGTGTGTGCTTTAACTAAACTCAAGCTAACTCTAGGATCAGATCTTCAACTATAAGTTAGATTTGTAAGTGAGCATTTTGATCAAACTAAATACAAACAATAAATATATTTTTTTATTGAGTTTTATTTCATTTTGAGACCACATTCTTGCATTCTTTATTTCAAACATATTTAGGTCTGTCATTCATATTTCAAAAGTGTAACTTTAGTTGAATTTTTCTACTTGTTTCTTGTTTTATGTTCACGATATCAAATAGGTTGTGAAAGCAGAAACTTGTAACGAGAGACACTAATTCGAAAGAACTTTCATTATTAGCCATTTGCGCTATTGCTTTATTGCATCCTAGAGTTTCACATTATTCATTAGAACAAGTTTCAGCTTACAAGTTTATATGATTCACAGTCACCAAATATAAATAATTCAAGTAATATTTGTCGATTCATATAGATACAAATGTGTTGATCGTTGACATTATGTAATTATTTCAAAAGTTCTATATTGATTTCTAAATCTAAAGTACAAAATATCCAATATTTAACCTAGAATTGAAAATGGGACCAAGAACTCTATCACTTTTAAAACGTATTTTTCTAAAGTATTTATTGATAGTGTTTTCGTTTTACTTTTTTGTGTGACTTGTATGTTGTTAGTGACCCTGTTGGTACAGGGTCCGAAATAACACGTGAGTTAGACACAAACAGTAAACAAAAAATGCAATCAATATTGTAATTAGTCCTACTAATTACTAAGGAATCCATTATATATTTTACATAGAAAATGAAAGATTTCTTCCAATTTTTTTGTCATTTCTTTATATTGAGTCTTTCAAAAAGCAAATGCACAAAATTTATCAAAATACTGCATGTCATTCTCGAACTTTAGACTAGACGTGCTTGCATACTCTCAAACCTCTAGAGGAGACTTAGAAAAGAAATCCCAACGTATTATTATAATTTATTAAAAGTACTTTAAAAATTAATAAGTTTTTTGTTTGAAGTTAAGTACAGAGCTACACAACGGGCTATCTGTGCTTTGCCCACCACGGGTATCGAAACCCGGTTTCTAGCGTTGTAAGTCCGCAGACTTTCCGCTGTGCCACCGGGGGGAAAGAAACAAGTTACTATCTTTTTTCAGCATCATTTAAAAACAGATAAAGCAATGTGGCTTATTATGAGACATATCTATCATTAAAGGGATCCTATTCTTGTAAATAAAAAACATTTGTTTCAATATCACATCTCGACAGTTTGATAAAAGTTTTACAGACGTATATGTTAGTAAGTTATTTATGGTGAGGAGAAGGGAAAAATATAAAGGTTAATTGGAAACAGTCTGTTCTGTTGAACGAATATTGATTAAACAAGTTATGAAGGACTTCAAAAGAAACTCCCCGTTGAACTTGCGGCGAACTTGAGGGCTTATAACGCTAAATTAGAGGTTAGATCTCCGTGGTGAAGATAACAAAGATAATCCCTGGTTTTCTTTGTGTTGAACAACAAACAAACTTAAAAAAATCGTATCCAATATAAAAATGAAAAAAAAAGTTAGTGGATAATTCCAGTATTCCCGACCCCCAGTGGAAGAGCGATATGTCTACGAACTTACAACGCTAGAAACCGGATTTAGATACCCGTGGTGGGTAGTGCACAGATAGCCCATTGTGTAGCTTTGAGCTCAAAACTACAAACAAACAAACAAACAGTATTCTCTCATTAATTTTTCTTGAAGTATGTTTGTGTGTGTAGTAAATGAAAACAAAATGGATTAAAACTAACTACATAATAATATAGTGATCACAGTTAACCCTCACAGTTTTCACACAAACTACATAATAATATAGATGATCACAGTTAACCCTCACAGTTTTCACACTAACTACATAATAATATAGATGATCACAGTTAACCCTTACAGTTTTCACTGGGATGTTACAACATTATACTTTCTGCATATACATCCTTTCAGAAAGTAAACCAAACGGGAAAATCTCAAGTCACGTGACGATCTTGGTAAAGAACCCACTACCATTAATTAGTTTTTATCTTTTGTTCCTAGTCTTGTTGTATGAAGCTGCTGAGAAGCAAAAATCTTCGGTTTCTTATTCTCAAGGGAGGATTCAGCAGAGCTTTGTTTCTTGAGACATTTTAACTGATGAACTCACATTTGAAAGTTATGAGTAAACATGGATGCTACGTACTTTCCTCCTTACTTATATCATGTTAAAGAGCTGTACATGTGACGTTAAAGCAATATATGGTAAACCAGGGAAAGCGGAGCTGAAGAGGTTGATAACGCAAAGACAAACAAGTTTCAAACATTAAGTATGCTTTGGGTCTAAAGCTCTATGTTTTCATTTATATATGTATTGCATAGGCGTTTATTTTGTCTCGATTTTATTCTATTTCCATAGATACAATATATAGAGTTTTACGAAAAGGTTTCGCACTATAACAATTGTTTCTCAACCTTGGGAAATATGTTACTATACTTCTTTACACAATTAGGTGTTTAAACATTTCTTTCTGTTTATATTTCTGTACAAAAACAGTGCAAATTTATTCAAATATGAAATTAAAAATATAAGGATAATAACTATACGAAATCAAAAGATTAATTTTATAAACGTACTTGTAAGGAAGTTCTAATAATATGTATGTCGCCTCACCAGTTAACTGTAATTATTGTTAGCATCACTGTCTTATGAGGAGCGCACATATTGTTAGCATCATTATCTCATGAAGAGCGCACATATTAGCATCATTATCTTATGAAGAGTGCACACATTGTTAGCATCATTATCGTATGAAGAGCGCACTTATCGTTAGCATCATTATCTTATGAAGAGCGCACATCTTCACACCTTGCGAAATAACAGGAAATACAACGTAAGCTGAATTAGAAATAACTGACACTTAGCCTGTTGTTTTACTGCTTGTTTTCTAAACATAACTCTGAGAAGATTTTATTTTTATTTTCTCAAGACAACTGATCCGTCAATTCACATGTTTTGGTTTATACGTAAAACTTGTTTATACACTTAATCTTTCTTGTATTTTTTTGCAATAAAAATGCCCTGATATATAATTATTTATGCTATTACGTAAAACGTTTTAAAAATATACTTTAAAGTATTTCTGAAATATAGCTGAGCTAGTAGTAACATTTTTTATGAGAATTTTGAGTTTGCGTTTGTTTATAAACATTTCTTTCTCTCAACATTATTCATGTGTTTCTGAGGAACATTGTCTTTATCTGCAAAGTGCACATGTTCTTAAAATATATATTTTTCTAAGACATTTTCAGTGCTTTGACTAAAAAGGAAATTATGTTCATAAACAATAAGGGTTAACGTACTGGGCTGTGGATAGGAAGGTACAATATTGGAGCCGCGATACCCAACTTTACACGTTCCAGACTTTTAGCTGTGAGGATGCTTTAACTTCATTGGTCAATCCATCTATTACATCACGAGTTGCCACATAGTGGGTGCTATTGACTGGTTGCCCTCACTATTGTCACAATATTTAAATTAAGGACGATAGGCCTGAATATCAGGGGTCTATTACATGGCCATTTAGCCATATACCTTAAGGAATCGTTATGGTTGAAAATACCAATATATACATCATTTTTGCATTAGAACTTTCTAAGGCTAACTAAACAAACATCTTGAATAGTTAATTTGTGGTAAAACCCTCCTAAAGCTGGCATAAACATTTATTTAGTTAAGTTGTAAGAGGGTACTTATTTCTTAATGCCATTATTTCTGCAAAATATTATAAGGTCAATTCGCATAAATATATATCTAAAGTAATTTAATGTATTTGATAAAGGACACCGTACACAATGATTGTAATTTTTACACTTGCAGTACAGTAAACATATAGTTTTTCCCATTTTCTGTTATCAATTTATCAAAGAAGAACCAAAATAAGAACAAGAGATCACCTTCAAATACTTGTTTTAACATTTTTATTGATTGAAATTAAAGTACTATTTGTAATAATCTTTTTAGTAAACTTTAAAGGGATTCTTCTAACTCAAAGTACATTATCTCAAATATATAGATACTTACCTTTGGTATTTTCACACATTTGAAGTAGGTATTTTAATTCATCAGTCGCGTTAACGTAACAGTAAAAGTCTATACTATTATATCAGTGTATCAAAAACTTTGATCATTTAAGAGTTTAAAGTTCTGGTCTTTCATTTCCGATATCTTGTAATCTTATGGATACTTTCTGTACATACACACACAAATTATTTATTAAAAAACGTAGAAACGTGCCAGACTTGTCCAGTAACTGTTAAAATATATGAAAAGACAAACTAGTTTACTCAAAAATTCAGTCTCTATTTTTGGAAGAAAGTTCTAAATGAAAATAAAAAAATTACGACAAGGTTACATTTTTATCAACCCAACATGTAGAAATAATTTTATGCGAAAGAAACACTGAGCAACTTCTGAACATCTAGGTTCGAAAGTATACGAAGTTTTTAATATATACATATTTATAAGGTTTACAAAATTACGAAACCATAAATTAATTTTCATATATCTTCTTGTAAGACAACTCAAACCTATCAAATGAACACACTTGAATAGTGGCCCTTGCACAGTATTAACTCTATGGCGCACTAGAGAACAATTTCACATTATTACTTATGAGAAATATAACATTAAATAAGACATCAAAATTTATATTTCTATATATGACATGCTAGAGGCACTTGAAAAGCACTAGAATTGTTGTCTTTAAGATTGGTATCAATCCTAGCTATCTTAGCCATTAATTACGTTAGTTATATAGGTGGCTGATATATAGGAGGAGGATTTCAAAACGTTCAAACAAGATAAAAACCAAGGTAAAAAACAATGAAATATCACTATTTCAAGTATTACCAGAGTATTAATATGGTATCCCACGGTCCTTACATTAACGATCTTTCCCGTTAATCGTATTCAAGAAACCCATACTAAAGTCTGCAAGTCTTTGTACCATTTACAATGAATACGATTCCACTCCAACAGGTCACTAAACACAAATAAGGCCAAGTGAGTACAAGTTTATGGAACAAGTGCTATGGTATGTGACATGTATCTAACAATGAATACGATTCCACTCCAACAGGCCACTAAACAGAAATAAGGGCAAGTGAGTACAAGTTTATGGAACAAGTGCTATGGTATGTGACACGTATCTAAGGTACAGGATTAGTGCAAGTCTCCCACTTTCTTCTACCAATTTACAAAAATAACATAAACTATGTGCAGAAACTTGCATAAAATCTAGAACTATTATTTGGATATACATGACTAAAGATACATTACACATTACTTAAGAAAAGATATGATATGATGATATAAAATATCATCACATAAATTGTATTTAGAAGTTTCGCCTTCATGAAGTTGTGTTTAAAAATTCAGCTTATACCTTGCAAGAAAATTTAGATATTTAATTAATATAAAGTTTTTATAACTTATGTCTAGAATTTAAGTATAAAAATGTTTTCTGTGCGTTTGATAAAGACAAGATTAAGCACGTGAAAACTTGACTTAAAAGTTGAGGACAAGTAACTTCAGCTTATAAATAGTGGTCTCTAAAACAATAACTTTATGTAAAATTTATTTTCTAACAAGTAATGTCGACCAATTGTTTCTCTGGCTATCGTGCTCTAACGGGAGGGGGGGTGAGTTTGTTTGTTTGTATTTAAGCACAAAACTACACAATGAGTTATCTGTGCTCTGCCAACCACGGGTATCAAAAGCCGTTTTCTATCGTTGTAAGTCCGCAGATATATCGCTGGGCCACTGGGGGGCAGAGATTGTGAGGGTAATCCGTTTATATCAGTATTCTATCTATATAGGCGATTTGGTTTTAATGTTGAATTACTGGCGATGTCTAAGCATGTGTTTAGACATATTGGAAAACCAACAATAAGTTAAATATTACCAGAGGAAAAATCTAGCTTTAATAGTCCACATTGCGTTTCATTTGATTATGTTTCTAATCCCTCTGAATACAAACGACTTCTTTCATTGCTACAATACAACTAGCATGTTAAACTAGACTCTTTCCCTTTGTTACTTTTTCACAGAAGGTTATATTTTCTGAAATACCTATGATCCTTGATTTGCCTCTTTTTAATTTACTTGTTTTCTTCTTGGCATTAGAGACGCTTATTGTTAAATGATGACGAGGAAAGTAAGATAAGAACATAAAGAATTAAACATGTAGTAAGAAAAATAATACTCATATTTAGATCCTTTGATAAGAAGATTTGTTTACTTCTAAGACGCTTTAATAAAGTCTGGCACCCAACTTCTTAACGGTTGCTTTCTCTTGCAATCACAGAAAGTTATATCAATACGATAAAAAAAAGAGAACCTGTTCCTAATTTGAACAAAATATGCCATCACAAACTTCTAACGAGCTATCCATAGAAAATACGTCTATTTCAGACGAGAGGATAAATGCGCTAGGTACCCATTCAAAGCTTTCACTGAATTTGCTGTATTCTAGTACATCCTCATTTCTACAGTATATCCTCACTCTGAGATTACATTTCTGTGTAAATACTCTCCCTTCCAAGATATCGCTTCAATCCGAGATTATAGTTCTGCGTAAGTCTCCTTCTCTCTGTGATATCTCCTCATTTCGACATGACAGTTCATTGTAAATCCTTTCGATTCGACGATACCTTCTCATTCCGACACTACAGTTCTGTGTAAGTTCTCTCGCTTCTACTATAAATCCTCATCTAAGTTTACACTCTAAGAAGAAAAGTTGTAAGAAGAGAGTAATTTCAGCATTAATTCCCTATGCAGGTAAAAAAAGAGTGACTACATTAATCTTTCTTAAGTTTAAGAGTAAGTGGCAACATTAATCTTTCTTAAGTTTAAGAGTAAGTGGCGACATTAATATTTCTTAAGTTTAAGAGTAAGTGACTACATTAATATTTTTTAAGTTTAAGAGTAAATGACTACATTAATATTTTTTAAGTTTAAGAGTAAGTGGCGACATTAATCTTTCTTAAGTTTAAGAGTAAGTGGCGACATTAATATTTCTTAAGTTTAAGAGTAAGTGACTACATTAATATTTTTTAAGTTTAAGAGTAAGTGACTACATTAATATCTTTTAAGTTTAAGAGTAAGTGACTACATTAATCTTTCTTAAGTTTAAGAGTATGTGACTACATTAATATTTCTTAAATTAAGGTGTAAGTGACTACATTAATCTTTCTTAAGTTTAAGAGTATGTGGCGACATTAATCTTTCTTAAGTTTAAGAGTATGTGACTACATTAACATTTCTTAAGTTTCGGTAAGAACTCAGAATAAAGAACAAAAGTATAAAAAAATGTGTGTATATGCTTCACGCCTTTGAAAATGTGATTTTTTAGAGTGTGCAGTATTTATCAATGTTCCTTTTCCTATGCTGAGTCCTTATTCCGAACTTACAGTGTTTGTATAATTTTTTCTCTTGTGGCGAGCCCTCGTCTAAGTTTACTAAATCCTCTCTTCTAAATAGGTTGCTGATTCGAACCTACAGTGTATCTATAACTACTCAATCTGTGTTAAATTTAAATCCACACGCCTGCTCCTGTTTCCATTTCTAACAATATTCGAAGACAGAAATATCACTTTTCAGTATGCTGTTACTTATGTATATGTACATAGCTGTCTCAGACCTAACATGGCGTACGAAAACTACATTGAGTAGACAATTTGATAAAAAAATTTATACACAGAAATTTGTTTTACTCGCCATAATTCAAGCTGCTCTCATAGTAAAGGGACTGCTACCACACTTTATGGTTGACATGTAAACACCCAGCACATACTGAGTGGTCACTTAGGAATAACATTTTAATCTCTAAACCTTATTGTCAAACCTTTAATTGATTAACCGGAAGTGACAGATGACCCCTTGACGACATCAATCTTCTACATCAGTGATCATCTCTCGTTTCAGGTCTTTCTTTTTGTTGTTGACAGAATACAAATGCTTCACAAGAGTAAGAAATCATACTTATTGCCAGCCAACGGCATTTGCCTCATATTCTAACACAATTTGATTTGCCTCAACTAGACACTACAAATTAAATGTTTACCACTAATTACATACAAAACTAATATATATATATCAGGATACATTTTATTAACAACAGTAAAATGTTTGCCTGCATTTAGATTAACTTGAAAATATTTTCAATTAGGAACTCTAGAATCTGGGTTTCGATTCCCGTGGTGGGCAGAGTACAGATAGCCCATTGTGTAGCTTTGTACTTAATTACAAACAAACAGTTAGGAACTTTACTATAAATTATTTTTTGAGCGTTTAAAAAAAGATTCGTAAATGGTTTATTCATCATTTTAACGCCAACTGTACCTGTTAAAATTATTTACAAGATGTTTTAAAAGTCATAGAAAAGTTCAAAGATGGTTCTAAAACAGTTTCGAGGTTTCTAATTATCTTTTAGACAGTTTCAAGCTTCAGCTTTGTTTCAACATCAAGTTTAAGTTTCAAAGTTGCTTTTCAAAAGAGTTTGAAGTTTCGCAATTGTTTTAACACTTAATTACGAACCCTAAATTTGTCTCTGGATTGTATATTCAAGCTTTTATTCTGCATTAGTATCGGTAATGTTTCAACATGTTCTAATACCAAAGTTTTTTTCAGAAGTACTCCTCTAAAATGAATACTTACTGTCAACTAGAAATTCGCTTCAGTAGGTTCAGATTAATGACATTCCTTTAAAATTTCAGATGTTTTTATATTGTTTAAAATTAGTTACCTGATCTAGAAATTTCCTAATGCCCGAAACATTTTAATACACACTTTAATTCTCAGTTAATATGTTTATTAAATTCTGGATGTCATAAATGAAAGTAATAGAACAAGAAAAGAAATTAGACAATATTAAGGAATCGTTCATTCATGATGATAGAACGTAAACAGTCTTAAACACCGACATATATTAAAAAAGAGAAAATATTTTTCACAAATATTTTCCTAGCTCCCTTTCACTGGAAACACTTCTTCATACATCTACTTTTGCCAGTTTTTTAAGGAAACAACTTATAGCATTTGACACGTTCATATATAGTAAGAAGCAATCATTCCTACGTCCATATATGATACGGTCACTAAACCTGCGTTATGGGAATAGTTTTTTCCAAGTCACCCGATAAAATCGCTTGTAAAAATAGGAAATGAGGTCATAAACCAAAGTTTCAAAGACGTCATATCCTTCGTACTACTTGTGACATCCTCTGTCAAGAAAGTCTAATCCTAATATCTGAGGATACGTGGATGTATTAACGGTTAGCATAACGATTCTGCGGTTGATAAGTCATTCCTAGTCGCAATCCGTAGCGACCAAGTGGAAATGGGAGTACTTTATAACAGCATCAAACGTGTGCGCAGTTTCCCCTTCCGTTCCATAATTGAATTTCTGTGCTGAAGCGACAGAAATGTTAATGGCAATCCCATAACGGTTTTCAGCAGGAAATAAAACACACACAAATGTAGATACCTTTACATGGGCTTATGGGGCTGCGAAAACCAAGTAAACCGTGTGATTCAATTTATCTCCCAAATTGGTTGGAAACTGATAAAGGCCATTTAGTTAATCGATGCTCGTATAAAATACAATAAAAAGGAAACTTGATCTTGATTTTAACAACGTCGCGTCTGTGCACACAAGGTCATGTCTGGACGTCACAATCTTGTTATGATTCTATAGAGTGTAAACAATGTTGTATTGTATGATGGACATAATACTTCTGAAGAGACATGTTGGCTCATCAAATGTCTATTTTACTTCTGGATATTCAAGACTGCATCAGATTGTCTGGTATCTAAATATGTTTCAATAAGGAAGTTTGAATCAGAATTTCAGACCCCGCAATGGCACAGCGGTATGCCTGCGGACTTCCAACGCTAAAAACTGGGTTTCGATAACCGTGGTGAGCAGAGCACAAATATTCCATTGTGTATCTTTGTGCTTAACTTCAAACAAACAGAATTTCAGTTTGTTTGTTTTTCTGTACAGAAAATGTTATAGCAGTCTGTCAAGTGTACAATTATGTACATGTATGTATATATGCTTCAAAATGGCTGTCGTATGATAGCCTATCTCTGTTTTGAATAACACGAAAAATTCTGTGTCAAAACAGGTATCAATGTCTGTTTTGTAAACATCAATACGTGAAAAATTATTATGTGTTCGGCACAAATAAAAGACTGTTATATAATCAGGTATTAATATGAAATACTTAAAGATGAGGCTCAAGTTTTAAAATATTTTTCGGGTTTTAAAAGGAACTTTTCCTAAATAGCTCCTGGAAAAAAATGAAATTAAAATATCATAAACACGATATTTCAGTTGTAGCAAGTTCATGTTTAAATGTTATTTCTCGACAAATTTCTAGAGTCGAAGTGTATCGTAAAGAATTTACCGTACGATAAAGAAGTTGTTTCTGAAATTGTTTCATAAATCTGATTTTAAGTTTTTCTTATATAGTTTAAAGAACTTTAAATAAATTATAAAAAAATATTAGGTTAGACTTGTACAGAGAAAGGAAACGAATATTACAATTCTGACTTTTTTTTTTCAATTTCATGAAATATTTTTATTCCATATCATGTGCTCCGATGAAAGAAATTATAATACTAAAAAAGTTAAATACTAAATCTGTCTTTATCAGCAAATGATTTCATATTCAGACTACAGGTTTAGAAATAAGGAAAGATTTTGATAGGTTAAATTTACTGCGTAATACCTAAAACTACGTCCCCCAGTTGCAAAGCGGTAGGTCTACGGTCTTATAACACTATAAATCGGGTTTCGATACCTGTGGTGGGCAGAGCATAGATAGCCAATTGTGTAGCTTTGTGCTTAACTTCAAAGAAGCATACTTAAAACTACACAGTCAATATTTATTTATTGTTTGTTTGTTTTGTAGTTAAGCATAAAGCTACACAAAGGGATATCTATGCTCTGCTCACTACGGATATCGAAACCCGGTTTTTAGCGTTGTAAGTCCGCAGACATATCACTGGGCCACTGGGAGCATCCAATAGTTATATTTAGCCTAAATAAGACCAAATAAATATTTGTTTACTAATTATCTATGTTTTCGCCATTTTTATTGTAAGTAAGCATATCTGTCTAATTAGAGTTTTGTTGAATATTAATTAATTAAAACATACGCAAACACGAAGTATTTCTAAAAAAAAAAGGTGAAACATTCCTAAAAAAAATTCCACTGGATAACACAATAACACATAAACGCAGATTTCATATATTTCACTTTCAGTTACCAGATTTGACTTGGCCCATTGAGCTGGTGTTTTTCAAAAGGAATACCACATACCAATGGCTCGAAGTCATTTGCTTCACTGCACTCAGTAGATTTTACTCAGGAAATGCATTTAAAGTAAGTATGATATAAAGGCGACTGAAGCACAGCGGTTTAAAGGCGAGTCAAACACCGCAGAATATTCGTAAACCCTACAAATCCAGACGCGTGAAATCTATGGATTTCTATCATTGGGAGTTTTAGACAGTATTCGGTTAACCATTTTACACGTAAGAGAAAGGGATTTTTTACTTTCCTTACCTTCAGATAATTCTTACCTCCATGAGAATTCACATCGATTAAATTCTGAATACTGAGGGTAACAAAAAGAATTTCTAAAACCACAAAGCTTGCCTGGAGCTACAATATTCTATATCACCAAATCATTTTAAAAGAATTTTCAGTCCCTCTTGCATTGTGTGATAAGCTGACAATCAAAAGAAATATTGGAAAGTAGCGGATATTTTTGAAATCGTGAGTTTTGTATATACACTAAACTTTTTTCATCAAGTCGACGAAATAAAGACACAGAGACTTCGGGGTGTGTTCTTGAAGAGCAACGCAAACAGCCTTCTTCTGCACTCTTGATAATCCTATTGTGGCCACCTAGAAAACAGAAATTGGGTTCTTTAGAAATCTAAAGAATCATCCAAAGATATAGAAGAAGCCACACTTCGGAGTCGAAATGATTTATCAGCTAGATCAGTATTAGGAGAATAATATCTCTATGCTAAGATTTATCATGACGTATTAAATCTTTGGAAAGGAAGATAATAAATTACTTTTGCATCTACATTAAACTGTTATCTTCTCAGGTTTCGAAACGTTTTTTTTATTAGTTCTAAAATTATTGATTTTTAATTATATCAACACGTATAGTTTTAATAGTTATTACAAGTTAAGACATTTCTTGTAAACAATTTCTGTTTTAATATAAAACAATTATCTAGTTCAAACTGTTATTTTGTGTTGTATTGTTACCAATGTAAAGTTAAGACTGGTTTTACAGAAAAATAAGAATGTTTCAAACTTTTATCTTACATTATTACTTCCCTAGTTTGAAACCATTATCGTTTTCGAGTAAAGAAATTAGGTTCACTATATTATTGATTTAGGCTCAAATATTATTATTATCGTGTTAAAAATAAGTTATTCGTACTCGGATTCTCTTCTCTTTGGCTTGTCGCTGTTTGTTTTTAGTGCAAAGCTACACAATGGGCTATCTGCACTCTGTCCACTTCGGGGAATCGAACCTCGGATATTAGTGCTCTAAGTCCCTAAACTTACCGCTGACCCTCCGGAGGACTCTTTTTGATAACTAAGTAAAATCCCTTTAGAATCCAGCAGGCTCGAAAAGAATTTGTATCAAAGTACGTAATCAATGTTAATAAGCAATAGCGATAAAACGTCATAGAGTCAATTACAAATTTCATTTGTTTTATATATATAATCTCGGTACTGAAAACAACACTAAAAATTCCTCTTTCTATAAAAGATAATACTTAAGCTCATAATTATGATCAATTTCCCATAGACAGGCTCATTGTTGAAAACTTGGATTTTAAAAATACTGCAAATAGTTTAGTAGAAAGCTTTACAGAACTCAAAATACAACCTCAGGTCACTTGAATATCTGTTGTTTAACTGATGTCAGTCACACATTAATTACAATGTTGTTCGAAGCTACTTTTTCATGCTAACAGAAAAGTAAATACCAAACTTCGAAATACTTAAAAAAAAGGTTATAGTGCAAATATTAATCTGATTTTCACAACTTTAATTTCAGATTCCTGATGGTTGATAAGAAGAATGTGAAAAAACAGTTGGAGAAATCAAACGTGACGTTAATCACTATAAATAGGCTTGAACAGTCTCGTTGCTTCGCCAAATTAGACATCACATATCACGGTAAAATATGTTCTTGCAGATCACACAAAACTTACTTAAGTTGTACTTTCAGGCCTAAGAAGTGAGTTTTAATATTAAACAAATGGTCTTCTCGGCACTGACTTTAAATATTGTTTCTACACACATCTGACTACAAATTTGTAACGAACTAATGAATAGAAATCTGAAAAGACAATATATATTATCAAATATTTTAATCACTTTCTTTAGGAATAAAAATGTTTTTGTTGAAATATAATCGAAAACATAGTTTACTACTGTTTCTGTTGAAGAACACTGTCAATTAATGTATATATATATGTGTGTGTGTTTTTGATCATAGTTTATTTATTATCCTAAAAAACTAGATCGTACTTACTCATCTCAGTTTTTTTTTCTGTAGTGTGTTATTACTTGATTTCAATTGTACGACAATACTTTGGATATTTTTCAACAATTTGTCCAGTTGTTTCTTTGTTCGTATTCAGTTTTCTCAGAACTTAACAAAC
>NW_013665918.1:155646-161144 GCF_000517525.1 Limulus polyphemus
TTTTTGTTGAAATATAATCGAAAACATAGTTTACTACTGTTTCTGTTGAAGAACACTGTCAACTAATGTATATATATGTGTGTGTGTTTTTGATCATAGTTTCTTTATTATCTTAAAAAACTAGATCGAACTTACTCATCTCAGTTTTTTTTTCTGTAGTGTGTTATTACTTGATTTCAATTGTACGACAAATACTTTGGATATTTTTGAACAATTTGTCCAGTTGTTTCTTTGTTCGTATTCAGTTTTCTCAGAACTTAACAAACGTTATGCGATTGTGAATACTGCTAGTATTGTAAATGACTGGTACTAGATGTTCAGACACTTAAAGTACTTAATTCATTGGTGTAAACATGTAGCGTGTCGTTTTTCATCATTATGCACAATTTTAAATCACACAGAATTTTCCACTGAGTTTGTTTGTTTGTTTTTGAATTTCGCGCAAAGCTACACGACGGCTATCTGCGCTAGCCGTCCCTAATTTAGCAGTGTAAGACTAGAGGGAAGGCAGCTAATCATCACCACCCACCGCCAACTCTTGGGCTACTCTTTTACCAACGAATAGTGGGATTGACCGTCACATTATAACGCCCCCACGGCTGAAAGGGCGAGCATGTTTGGTGTGACGGGGATTCGAACCCGCGACCCTCAGATTGCGAGTCGAGTGCCTTAACCACCTGGCTTTCTAATCAAAATATACTTATCTTTATGTTTAAAAATTTCTCGAAAGTATTACTTATAAAAGATTATAAATTTCAACATCATCTATTCTGATTTGGGGGCTTTTTTTATTTCTATTGTCAGCTTCCAGCGGTTACTGTCTTAGATTAAGCATACTTATATGTACAGAAAAACACAAACATATATAAATATGGCCATGCAACGTTTCTATTCTCTACTTAGATCATCATCAGACACGAGAAAATATCGATAACTATGCACAACAGAAAATACAAAATCAAAGGAATGTTCTAATCACGTGAAGTAAAAAGAACAATAAGATTACCCAACAATATTAATGACTAGTTTCATTTGAGTTTATTTACTTGTTATAAGTACTTTTAACAAGTTACAACTTTTACAGTAAGGAAAAATATTTTAAAATGGTACGACTTTCGATCGCTATTACATCATTCTCAAGTATACAGATTTTAACGGTAAAAAAGGTTTTTGTAGTTAAATTAACATTCAACAGTGTGACAAAGTATTTAAATTAGAGAATTGACAGTGGTTACATAAGCCAGTTCTCTACACCAGTAGTTACAAAATCTACTAACGAATTTAAAAACAACAGACAAGACATATTTAAGAAACAAACAAGCTCATAAAGCCCTCCACAAGACGAAAGAAACTTACTCAGCACTACCACGTATATAGTAAACATAAACATATCTCTATCAAACATTTGGAAACATAACCCTAGCGTAATAACTAAATTCATTTTCACCCTTGGAATTAAAATTAAACAGATGTTAAAAAAAATTATATAATGAATCCACCCCGTCAGGAAGTACTTACAAAATACAGTGTAGCATTTGTCAAGCCTGTTACATAGGTGAAACAGAGCGTAATTTGAACATCAGGTTTAAAGAACACAAAAAGACCTCTTGCCATGTCTATGAACATATAAATAAAAACAGTTTTTTTCAACAGAATGTCGCCATACTAAAACATGAGTCTGACATTAACAGGAAAAAATAAATCAGAGAAGCCTTGTTATAACATGAAATAATCCCTACAATCAATAAAAACCCAGGCACGCATCTATACGTTTTCGATCGTTATTTCTATATACATTCCTAATCTTACCCAAATCTTCCTCATATTCAGATTCATTTACTTTTTTTTTCCGTTCAACTATTAATAAATAATCTGTCAATTCACGCGCACTGATATGCACACACATAAGTTACCACTATCGATTTTCTGATTTGAATACATTGTTATATTGTATATATATGTTAAAGATTTCTTTTCTTTTTCGCCAGAGGTGAAATTGGAAAGAGAATCTGTGACGTGGAGACCTAATGCAGTATTTGATTGCCAGTACCCTCTGCTGTGGACTGGAGTTTCGCGTATTCAAGGCTCATCAGCACAGCTTGGGTCAGTAAATCAAAGAAATACCGTTAGGTCTCTTATAATGGTGAAGTATATATAATATATACGGGTTTGAGTCCGTTTTATTTCATAATATAGTAACCTAAATTAATTTAGGTATGTGAATAATGTTATGACATTTCGTCGAATTCATCATTATACAGCGGACCAACTGATTAATGATTGTATAATTATGTTAAAGCTTTCTTTCCTTCGTCACATCCACAAATTAATTTAGGTTACCATATGGTGAAGTAAACCTCATAGACATTGTTATATTGTTGAATGTTGATTTAAATCCTATGTTCTTAAGAATGATCTCGCGATCGATCGAAACGTCGTACCTGTTAAAAAATATTCCTCTTTACTATAAAACCTGTAACTTTGAAAAATAACATTATTCACTATTTAGAAACAGTATCAATGAAGGAAAGGAAATAATATTAAAAACGTTTACTTTTTAAATAAACATTCTATTTATAAAGTTATATATTAGAATATCAATTTATTGCAAAAATTGCTGTAAAACTAATTGAGTGTATAGGAAGAATGTGTTGTGTTTTGTATGAAACAAGCGATTTATAAATATATTTACACGTGTGTGTATATTTTTTTTGTAACAAACATCTCACAATTTGAAAATAATGAGGTAGGATATTTTTGTCATTATCATACTTATATCATATGTAATATTTCACGAAAACTAGAAAAGCAATATGACATTATATCTACCTAAATTAATATTCATTTATTATGTTCATCTTTTATGGCTGAAAAAGTAGCAGGCACAGAATTTCTTCTTCAATCACTCCACCATCAATGAAAGCTAATTTTTTCGTCTCAGGCTGTTATTAAGTATACAAGAAGTAAAACAGAACAATAAGAATTGAGTTACACTGTACTGTTATGTCGATATACAAAATAACTTTGATTTAAAATTACATGGTCTATGGGTTGGGGTTTGTCATCATTTAACTTAGAAAGAATTGAACCATAATTTAAAAAAATTCTAGAAGCTTTCTAATTGCTTCAGTTATCATCTAGGCCATCTTGGAAGAACAAAAGATACGTATGTGGTCTCGATAAACGCTAATCGATGCTTTACCTTCACTAATTATTGATCGATTTGATATCGAGTTTATTTTATATATCTTTTAAAATTCAGTTAACCGACTTTGTACAAAAAGACTTTAACATGTAATAAATTCATTTAAAAATATTAATTACTTCAAATTAAAGTGCCTCAAGTCATTAACACGTGTCCCAAAGTCGTTTTTACATCAGAAAATACAGTTGTTTAAAATCATTTGAAGGTGAAATTAAAAAAAAAAGTTTGTGTTTAAATGATTCATGTTTCAAAGTCTTATCCAATTAATCAAGTCGTATGTTTTGTACATTTTTTTAAAAACTCCAAATTAGTAATGTTGCCTATTTGTTCTCATTATAATATTCATTACCCTCTCCACCCTAAAATGTTTGTTTTATCCAGCTTGTTGTTTAAGATCATAATTTATTTTACGATAGCAAATGTAGAAAGCGTCATTAGCACTTAAGAAGAAATATAGGAATTAACGCTTTGGGAAACCTTCCAAATCCGCTACGCTTCCAGAACAGTGAGAAAAATGCTTATCAGTGAGTAAGCTACACGAGAAAATCTTACCAAGAGTTTGCACGTATAAAGAGGGAGCTAAAAGAGTGATCATTATCTACATTCGTAGCTGAGCAGTTGAAGAAAGTTGTACACGTCATGATAAACTAGTCAAGTCGTTTTCCAAAGTGCAGACTAATAACGGTTTATCATACCCCCATGGCTATCAGATCTTATCTCTGAGTAGACTGAGTTTAAGTTTATTTTATATTGTTTGGTTTTCGACGCACTGTTCAGCGTAAATGTCAACTGAACTGGTCATGCGATCCCTTGTCAAAATATTCAATTTGCTTCGTGTTTTCTATTAGTCTTGGATGCATATTGAACTTGCCTTATGAGAAAAAACTCTCATAAAGATTATTTTCTGGTTATTTAACACACACACACACATATATATATTAAGTAAGAAAGTATCTTTCATCGATTTCAGTTTTAATTTGAGTGAATAGCATATTTTATGTATAAAGTTCTTGTATGGTGGTACTTTGGATCATATTACATATTTACAATACAATGTAAGGAGAGTTTTAATATGAATCTTGTTTTTTTTCAACCATAGAAGATAACCTAAAATAACCCAAAGCAGTTGATAATAGCAAAAGGAAAAACCAAGAAGAAAATTATGTTTAAATAACGCCTTTCAGAAATGTGCAAATATATATATATATATATGTTTAAAACAATCAAGCACTGTATACATTATATGTCAAATTAATTAGATGTTTGTTTTCGGATATTCACGCAATGTCATAAAAGGGCCAATTCTAGGAAAATTGTCCCCAATAGAATTGTCCCCCTCAATGTATTTTTATTTTATTTCAACATCATTTTGTAGAATAAACATACAGTTATGAGTACATAAAACACCTCTTTAAAAAACAACACTATATGCATGCGTGCACATAATTTAAAACTACAGAAAATCATAAGTTCCTAGAAAATTAAAAAAATATAAAAACAACTGTATTATAGGCATTTGTGATAAAATATCATCGTGATACATAAACAATAGAAATATACCTTGAATCATCCGAACAAACACAATTATTCGTAAGAAATGAGGCCGTTATGTATTTCTTACGAAAATACAACTCTGGCCATTTTCACGCCAAGAACATTGTGAGAACTCGTGAGAATTATATATAATTAACTTGCGTATAGCCAGTCAAAAATAACGGGGCAAATACTACCACTCCACCCCACAGTATACCCTAACTTCACATTTATAGCTAATTGAAATAAGTAAACTTTGCGAAATCATGCTTGACCAACAAAGAGGCAGAAAAGTGCAGTGGAGACAGTCAAGCGTCGGTAAATTCATTTGTGAGCCAATCAAAATTAAGATCATTCATGAAATGAATTCGTGGCGTATTTATAGAATAATTAGTGGTAAAAATCAGTTAGATTAACAATTTCTAATATATAGAAAAGCCAGTGTGTTTTGGTAACACTATGCTTCAACAATGGCTTTCATGTCATGTTGCTTAACAACAAAAGTATAACCTAATACACTTATAAGGTTTCACGACACCCCCCTTGCACCGACTGTCACTAAAATCCTAATGGGCAGACAGCAATCGAACTATTCTATCTGGATAAACGTATTTAGGCTTTTATGGCGTGACTTGACGTGATACACACTGGCTTTTTATATAGGTTAGATTATGAACAGTAAAATCAAATATAAATTATATATTTATCATTCATAGAATAATTAAAATAACAAGTACTTGCACAGCAGAAAGTTTAAACA
>NW_013665918.1:161307-163471 GCF_000517525.1 Limulus polyphemus
CAAACAGTGCCACAACGTTGTCACAACATATAATGCATGACGTTGTGGATTTTACCAATGCACAACTATTCAGCAACGTTGTAGAAACGTTGTGTGTTAGCTGGATTAGTGTTAAGTGATTATAACTACAAGAGCTATCTAGACTGATATCTGCTCTTTTGGACTACTCTAATTAAATAGTTGGATTCAACCATCATTCTTATAACGTACTCATGGCCTATAGTGCGGATCACGGTTTTTTTCTTCGGGTGGGGGGTTCATAGTCGGGTATGCTAATATTAGGATACTTACTTAGAAGTTAGTGTATTTTTTACCACAGCCAAAAAATAGAGGGTGTCAATAACATCTTTACTTCTAAACGCACAAATAATTTGGAATTACAATACGTTGATATAAAAATGTAAATCACATGAATCAGTGATGCACAAAATGCAGTACTGGTATAACGAAACACTTTAAAAACACTGGGGCAAATTACTATTTGGAAAACTATAAATCATGGACAGTAATACCACAAATATTTTTAACGGGTTGAACTACTGTATAAATCTTCATACGGAGGACTAGAGCATGGTTAATTATTCATTTTTAGGAAAAAGTGCTGAATGATGAACCGATTAAAAATTAAATATTTGTAAAAGGGATAAGAAGATGCTGGAGATATAGTCATCACAGCATTGAATACCTTTTCCAATGAATTTGGACGTCCCTTGATGCTTTCCGGGACGGCAATTTCTCTATTTAAAAACTTCAAGATTTCTAGGGGTGAAACATCCAAGCTTAGTACATTTGCTTTTCCCCCTCTCTTCGTTTCTGATATCAAAGCACCCAGTTCCCCTGCCTTGCTCAATTTCTGTGGTGGTTCTTTTTCATCAACAGTTTGACCCTTATTGTCTTCCTTGACTCCATTTTCATTACCATGGTTTTGGAAGAGGCGAATGAAAATGCATTTTGCTGTCTTTGCAATTCCATTCCTGGATGAACGTGGAAGCAAAGAGTCACATTCCAAGAGTGAGTTGTATATAATTGGATCCTCCAGATACCATAACAAGCCAGCAAAAGTTGCATTTCTTCTTATCTTAATCTCCTGATTTATAGCCATATACAACTTATACTCTATCATGCTCTCCTGTTCATTTAATTTCCTTAGCAAAAACTCAAAGATATTTTCAGCCTTGACCAAGTCACTGCCTCTTTCCTGCCCAATGACAGGGCACACAATTCCACGACTTTTAAGGCCTTGACAATTTCTGAAATGAGCTTTATCTCTTCTTCAGGGAGAAAAAGGTCAATGGCAGAAATATCAATCAGAGTGTTTGAAACAATGCTTATAAATTCAAATAACCTCTTTAACATCATGAGCATAGAGTTCCAGTTGGTACGAGTGTCCATAAGCAAATATAATTATTTTCCATTTTGAGTCTTGCATATCTTTTACTACGAATTGAATACTAAGAGGCAGGACAGGCTTTCGCTCGCACTCGTCGTGCGCTAATAGAACCATAGATATAAATAATACTAGCTTGGAAGTCACGTAATTTTCTGCATGCGCAAGCGGCTGCCATTGCTATGTGTTGAACTTTCAAAGCCCGTCAGTCAAACTGACAATGTCAAGGCGAGTTCACTTCATAACTTATGGCCCTTTTTTTATCTAAACTAGACGTTTGGATAATTTTTATTTTATTTTAATAAATTTGTCTAGCCAAGATAATCTAAACCTGAGTTTAACTTAGAAATTAGTGCAAAATAGTTCATAAAACACATATGTTTGACATGACAAATAAAGAATGCATTTTATTTTATTCCTTTTACTCGGTGTTTATTATGTGTCACAGAAAAATATACATCTGAAATATTGTTGCCAATGAACAAGAGGTGGCGCATCATGTCCTTTTCTGGAGGCGGGAGGAGAAGAATGTTATTTATATATCTGTACCTCCAAACATTCAACGTTCTTAATTGAAGTGGATGGAAATAATTAAGAAAATTTATGATATAGATATAATAAAATTCATTCGGATTTATTTGAGAATTTGTGGCAAACTACTAGATCTTTTTTGGATCTGAGCCCATTCCCTCTAACTTGTCTCTTCAAGGTCTTACAATTAAAGGCTTGAAATGTAGGGAAATAATTTTGCTACAACCCTCCAATTTTTATTGCAGC
>NW_013665918.1:164346-166730 GCF_000517525.1 Limulus polyphemus
TTATATAGTGCTCTGTGAACACAAATTAGTTGGCATAAATCGGTTAAATGACGACAAATTAGGTGTCTATTTACTTGTGACCACTCAGTGTACATAACCAATCTTTTATTGTAAATATATTAAATAAAGAATTCCTCAGGATACTGTAAATTTATCATCTTGCTGAAACATAGTTTAAGATATTTCACTAATATTATTATTATGCATATTTGTAGTTAAGCACAAAGCTACGCCACGATTATCAAAACTCGGTTTCTAGCGTTGTAAGTCATCAGACATACCGCTGTGCCACTGGGGGCAATATTCTGTAATCAAAACAAAACATTTTGGGTGAAATGCTAACATTCTCCTCATTAGCACAATGTCTTTCAGGATCACCTTGCAATTAAAAACAAATATAATTTCCCACAGTGGGATTCACCTTTGAATGTCGACATTACAAAATCAGGTTACTTAATTATGCAAAGTGTTTTATCTTACATGAAAATCATATATTACCGGTGTAGTACAAGACGTGTACAAATTAAAGCATGAAAATAGTGTTTACATTTGATGTGATTTATTTAACTGATTTTGGCTTCAGAAAAATATGACAAGTTATGAAATTACAAATTATATGTAAACTCTCATGTGCAAATAAAGTTGTAAGTTTTAAATAGGTCAATTTTATGGGTATATACATAAATAATTAAAAACCAATGAGACGTGTCACTTTTCATTACCATTTCATTAGTCTGGCGTTGTCTAATCTGCATAACATACGCACAATATTTGTCGTAAGTACCTTTGCGTCCTACTCTATTATGTATATACCACATTTTTCATGACCAGTACATTTTCCCATCATCGACATTTCAATACAGTTCATAATGGTCCTTTTTCAACTTGTATAAATTTACAGTTGTGGAATAATTTTAGTCTAACAGCATTTATAATAGTAGATCAAAATATTAATATATAAATCCAATTTTCCCTCAATATTTAAAACATTTTTTTTCCAGAAAACGGCAATGTGAATATTGTATAACACAAAGTGATTTCACAAATCTTACAAACATTGTTAAGTAGAGAAATATCAAGGACATATGCTTGATTTTTCCAACTGAATACAGTACACTACTGTGGATTAGTTTCAAGAACACTGCAGGAATATACTTATCTACAGCATAATCAACAACTTTCACCATTAAATGTACAATTCATACTTATATGCTAGCCAAATTCTGCTATTTAATGTGAGAATCATTTCTGTAGTACTTTGTCTTCATGTGAACATGCAAATATACAATCGGCAATGTGCAAAACATTTATAGATCAGTACACTTAACTGATATTTCACACATACATTAAAATTAGATGTAACAAAATAAAAAGGCATGTACATATATATATACTGTAATAAAACTAGACTTACTCTGTTATAAGCACTTTCTTTATATATCACAGTTATATCAGTGTTTCTTTTTATTGTTTTTTTTTTTGGTTCAAGCAACATAAAATATATTGGGCCACTTGTACTCATCCATTAATCGAAGTGGTACATTTAATAAACTTCTACCTTGATACTCAGTGACAACATCAAAAGTGAATGTACACAGAACTTTATCTGTAGACGGTGTATGTTTTGGCGGCGTCTTTGTATAGCCTGACTGGACAGCAGGCGACATTAAAATGATTTCAACCTATTTGAGTACATGATATTGTCAGCATTTCAAATCAAAAGCTGTCAAACTGCGACTTGTGTAGGTGAAATGTCTTCGAAAAAAAGACTCGCAATATAGTTTGAAACTAGATGAAAACAACCACGCCAGTTCGATGTCGCCACCATGTCCACGGCGATGTCGCCCATTGTAATTTAATATATTATAGAAAAAAAGGTTTTACTTACTTGTAGAATATAAAATCCTTTGCCTTCGGTATGTGTCGCAGTTAATGGCATAGCACTGTGTTCCCTTCGTTATTTCGGATCGTGACTTAGACAGGACGACTGTTACTGTTAGCCATTTTACATTGTCTGCCAGTCCGAACTTCAACACATAGCAATGGCGACCGCATGCGCACATGTCTTTCAATGATAAAGAGTAGTGACAGGCCAATCTAGTGTTATTTATATCTATGAATAGAACTATACAAACAGACGATTAATCTCCGCCTCCTGGTAGGCATTATAGGCATGAATATAACCCGTACGAGCAGAGCCAGAATAAGATTTTGTGAGATTCGGTTTGATTTGAATTTCCCGCAAAGCTGCACGAGGGCTATTTGCGTTAGCCATTCCTAATTTAGCAGTGAAAGACAATGGAAAGCAGCCCTTTCAATCGTGGGGGCGTTATAATGTGACGGTTAATCCCACTATTCGTTGGTAAAAGAGTAGCCCAAGAGTT
>NW_013665918.1:167170-179628 GCF_000517525.1 Limulus polyphemus
CAATATGTTATTGTTTTTTTTTCCAGCAGTAAGAAGAAGTGTGGGTGAATTTGGGTACTTTCGTTTTTCAGAAAGTTTGCACATACTCACGTGACTAAACAAAACGTTTCTGGTTTATACAATCTTTCTCTTTCGTTAAGAAAGCTGTCCATTGCTGAATGAGCAAAACCTATTGTGAAACCTTTAGATAATTTTGCCGCTTTATCAAAATTATTTAACCTTCACTTGAATGAACAAGACCATATCAATTCACGTAAACTCCAGAGACTATTAGGAAGGAGCTCTGCCAGATAATTAGATGAGAGCCTAACCCCACTGTTCAATTGTGGTGGTGGGACGAACCTGGACTTTCTATGTAACCCTACCTTTTCATTAGCTTGGTCATTCTTTAGGTTATGTAATGAAAATTAAAAAAAAACATCTAATACTCTTATCTCTATCTAATTGGGAATTTTCAGGTGATTAGACGAGGCTTTTGAGAATTTCTGAACCATTTTGTTTCTCAAAATTTATGATCGATCCTGGTCTGCTTCATTAAAACTGTAAATCTTCACCATATTAAGCATGAATTTGTTAAATTCACGTTGCTTTATGGCATGAAACATTCAACCTCCAAGTGGTTAGGTAAAAACTCTTTAGATTAACTTTAACACACTGTTTCATTAGAGTCCTAACTCTTCACATAATAAGACAGCCCTTAGATAATCACACGAGTCTTTGTACAGCTGGAATATGAGCTCTCAGATAATTAGACGAGAACTAATTAAACACAGAATTTTCAAGCAGTTACGAAAGATCTTTCTGACTACTGTTATTGTTCTTGTTCATAAGAAATTGTTAATTTTGTACTTTCAGTGGAAATCTTGCAGATTCACGTAACTCTGTTATTTCCTTAAAATTCCGAGCTTTGATGCAACTACATGACGCTTTACAGATTAACCTGATCATCCTGTTTAACGGAAATTATGAATATTCATATAATTTATTAATTTGCCATACTACTTCGTCTTTCTGTTACATTTTTATTTAATAACCTATATGTAATCTTACGAGATCGTTGGATCCACCCAACCTTACTTTTTCCCCATAATTCATATTTTTTTATTTAACTACAAGTTGAAATGAAAATATTAAATTTATAAACTTTACCTATGTTTAGACAACTTTTTAGAAACACATAACCTTCATGCTTATTTTAAAGGATAAAATGAACTTTATTAGACTATATTTAAAAAAAAACTGAAAATCTATTACACCAAAGGTTCTAAACTTTACGCGATTAAATTAACCCTAATATTTCTTTACTTTCACTTGAAATGACAAAAACTTGTAGATTCACATAATATTCTTTATTATAAAAAATCTCAAACCTTCAGGAGTGTTTTTCGTGCTTTCATGTACTCCAAACCCTTTACGATGGTGTTTTCCAAACTTTAAATAGAAGTACCCCTAATTCAACAAAGTTTTCGCTGCGTTCCCCCTTCACATTAAATTAATTTTCGCAAGTGATAACAATAAAATCAACATTTTCTCTTTACCATGTTTTTGATATATTTTTTAAAGAAAAACAATGCTTGCAAGGTGTCACTATATGCGAGAGTAGAAAAAACCTTTGAGAGCAAAGTAATGGATTTGTTAGGTTATCGTTGTCTCCAACTCTTCTGTTTCTACCGTCGTTATATTTGACCTCTCCCGAAAAAAGCCCACGTAGGGGGCTCGCCACACAGTTTGGAAAACACTGCTTTACGAGATTTGAAAATAACGTAGAGTTGATTAAACAAGAGGTGACAAAGTCAGAAAACTCACATGTTTGATAATTTTTTATACAATTAGACGAGATGTAAAATGAAACATAATCATTCTGTTTAACTGAAGTTAAAAAATCTTATCCGCGATTGGGCTATACCTAAGATATTTATTGAAACCATGCCGTGATTTGGTTCGATCTAATAGATTTATGCAAACCTTACGGTAATTTGGGTACACCTAAACAGAATTATATAAACTTTGCGTTGGTTGGACTAGACCTAAGATGTTTATATAAAACAAGAGAATCTTTTAAAGTAAAGAAAGCACATCTTTTAGAAGAAAATGGCAGTGAGTATTTTTGAAATATGTACCTAATAGGTAAGAGTAATAACATAATTAGACACGTTATTCTGCCAATGGAATTGTCTTTAGACTTGTATCATCTGGTAATAACTCACTTGATAAATAATAGAACATAAAAGTTAGTTTATCAGTTTCAAAAAATGAAGTCACAAAAAGCTAAAGACTTTTCAGGCATATGATGATTTCACGCAATCTCAAAAATGAAACTTAGAAACACGATCAAGGTACATTTCACTTCAGGAAGTAATAAAAGGCAGTCCACATAATATATACTATTTTCTTGATAGCGTACTATGTAAATGAATAATGTTAAAAAGTGTAAATTGAGGCTCATTTTTAGAACCACTAATATGGAAACCTATTTAAGGTAAATCAAATAGCGCACGTACGAAAAATACCCATTTAATAGACGATAGTTTGGGTGCGTCACGATCATTAGCAGTAATACAAGCTTCCTGTCATTTCTGTATGGATTTATCACGAAAATTATAGGCTTTACTTAAAGCATTTCTACGGAATTCTAACGTTGAATGTTTTTAAATAGTTTAATGTTCATGTTGATCCTAGGTAAGATATCAAACTCAGTCGTTGAGCTTGTTATCTACCTATTTAGCTCTATGTTTGAAGTATATCTCTTGAATGAAGAAAAAACTAACTGAGCTAGGTGCTATGATTTATGTTTTAAATATTCGCAGGTAAGGTAGATCATTAAGCGTAAAAAAAAAAGATGGTCAAGCATGGTCAAAATGTGAATCCCAGGATTCACGATTCGTGTCCCATTGTCCCAAAAATCTGCTCTCCGCATTTTGGTTCTGTTTTGAATTTCGCGCAAAGCTGCACGAGGGCTATCTGCACTAACCGTCCCTAATTTAGCAGTGAAAGACTAGAGGAAAGGCAGCTAGTCATCACCACCCACAGCCAACTCTGGGGTACTCTTTTACCCGAATTGTTAGGATTGACCGTCACATTATAACGACGCCACGGCTGAATGTTGAGTGGGACAGGATTCGAACCCGCCACCCACAGACTGCTAGACGAGTGCCCTGCCGCCGCACTTTAGATTTAATATAAAAATAAGGGTGAAATCCTAATATTTGGTCAGACAATAGTAGCCCAAGAGTTGACGGTAGTAGCTGTTGAATAGCTGCATCAATTCTTGTATATCTCTTCAACAAGTATGTAAAAAGCCTGTGAGTTTATATTACACTAAGTATATCATCATATTTCTGGTAGTTATTTTGATTTAAACTTAATTATTTCAGGAGAAAAAAAATAATAATCAGGGTGCTCGAAGATTAACAATCCTCCTTCACCCTGCTCGATGATAGTGGTTAAAGTTCAATGAGTGGTCAGCGTTTTAATGAGCCATATGGGCGAATAAATAGAAAAATAAATAAATGAAAAATTAATAATAATAATAATGAATAAATAAATAAAATGAACGAGAAAAAATAAAATAAAATAATATATATATATATATACAGATGATGATGAGGCAAGTGGGCGGAAGTGAAGGCAAGTCCAAGGCGTAGCAGAGGCCGGTTGATCTTGTAGAAGGAGCAAGTCGGCAGCCATTGTTGACAATTTATCGAAACAAACTGAAGCAAACGGGCCTTTACGGGGCCTGGCGAAGATCAATGGATCAAAGTGCCATGGCTGGGGTCTATAGATCTAATGCTTAAGAGTTTGGTGTGGGGGGAAACGGGAGTACCCCGAGAAAACCCACTTTCACTAGTCGGGAACAAAAGAAAAGCCCGACTAGTGCCCGAGTGAAGAGCTATTGAAGGGATGAAGATCTGAAAAAAGACTGAAAATTTAAATGGTTATACATAGAATATAATATACTCTTAATAGTTTTAGAGATCATTGTGGTGTGTTAATGGTGTTGTGTATTATGTTGTATGAGGATAGATATTTGCACCATGGTTTGGGGGGGGGCGACAATTTTATGAAATTCGGCTGTGAGTGAGTTACACTAAGTATATAGAAAGCCTGTAAGTTTTTATTAAACTAAATATATAGAAAGCCTGTGAGTTTTTATCAAACTAAGTATATAGAAAGCCTGTGAGTTTTTATTAAACTAAGTATGTAAAAAGCCTGTGAGTTTTTATTAAACTAAGTATATATAAAGTCTGTGAGTTTTTGCTGTTTATTAGAAACTTAGAATAGTTAAAATATCCACTTGCTTGCTGTTGTCACCTCAAGTTGTAGCACATCTACAGGTAAGCGTTAACTCTCCCGTTTGCAGTTTTCGTGGTATTTATGATGGCCGGTTTAATTGATCCGGATGATGTACATTTCGTGAAATCTGATCAATGATTCGAAACCACGAGACAAGCAGTTTGGTCACCTTGTAGAACTACACTTTGTACTGACCAGCTGGTAGGTCTATCTGAGTGATGTGTCAGGATTTGGGAACGTCGGTTCTCAGCACAAAATTTTCTACATTGCCGACATCCGACTGCTTGGGAATATCATAGGATTATCTATGCTATCGATTTCAGTGAATCCACAAAGTGAATTTTATGGAGCTCTCATCTGCACCAAGGGTTCTAATAATTTGGATAAGAATATTTGCCTGCGTGTGGGTGAGATATTTAGATGCACTATTCCCACACACTTGTCTTACAATATTTTGGGATTGTTTCACTATTTGATTTTTTAATATAGCGACTCTCTATATAGTCATAAACAAAGTGTTATTCTGCAAAGAAAACCGATCAACTAAGTTTACAATCAATTCGTATTTAAAACAGAGGCCACAGACTGACGAGGGATCTTGGAAGGTGATGATGGTGCTGTAAGCAACCTAAATTGGTGAACACGTATAAACACAAACCGTATAATTACTGTAAGCTGGTTACTCAATCTGATTCAGGAAGATCTTTGAGACTTAGATTTAAAACACAAGAGGAAAAATGTTTTATATGTAATAATTGAACAGTACTGGGATCATGTTTATGGAGATATTCTGTGTTAGCTGAGCGTTCACAATCAATGGCTTATTCAAAGGCCTGAATAAAATGTTTAACCACAAATAACATGAGAGTAGACCTGTTTAAAAATATATGAAGCATTATAATAGTTGTAAATCGGAATTCTAAGAATTTTACATGGACAATGACAATTATAACTGTGAATCACAGCTTGCTAAAACTAAAATTCAATGCAGGAATTGATTTTTGTTCTTGGCGATAATTTTATAGAAAATCTAATTTTAAAAGTGAACGACACCTTATGCTTACGTGGCACGATCAGAGAACCCTTAGGGTTCAGGTATAGCCGTCCCTAATGCTGGAGTACTGATCAGAGGAAAGTCAGCAAATATCAGTCGCCGCCACAATGGCATTATACATATACATATAATTTAAGGACCACAAGGGACCTATTAGTCTATCTAGGCCGTTCCATCAACTATACTAAATTCTAAGATAAAAATAAAACTCTCTCTAAGCCAGCTATTTTGATTCAAATATTTATCAATCCTTCCCTTTAACTCCATTAAGTTAAATGCATTTACCACATCTTAAAGCAACTCATTTGAAAGGCCAACACCCTGTTATAAAACTAAAGCTGTCTTAGCAAGATGACTCCTATCCTGCCAAAATTTATACTTTGTCCCCTGGTCTTGCCATTCTCACCATTAACTACTAAAAAAAAAGAAGAATATGGATCAGCAGTGTCAATTCACTTAACAATTTTAAAAACCTTAATCAGACCCCTCTCTAACTCTTATCTTTTTTCAAGAGAAAATAATTTCAGAGCTCTTAATCTCTCCTTGCACGACAACCTTTTCATTCCAGTTATCATTCTAGTAGCCCTCCTCTGAACCCTATCCAACAATTCAGTGTCCTTCCTAAGATAAGGTACCCAAATCTGCACACAGTACTTCAAATGCAGCCCAACCAATGACCCATACAATCACATTATAACCTCTATAGACTAATATTCAATATTTCTGTGGCTACAACATAAACCTTTATTTACCTTACTACTAGCAACAGCACATTGCTTTGATGGCTTAAGTGACTGATCAACCAGAAGGTTGTTAAGGCTATTCCCATCAAAATTATACTCATAATTCAAACTGTGATATCCCAGATGCACTACCTTACATTTATTATAATTAAAAGGCATCTATCTTTTATTCGGCCATTCACCAACTATCCCAAATCCTTTTGTAAAGCAGTAACATCCTCTTAACAGCCAGCGACACCCAAAACTTTAACCCTCTCGCCTCGGCTATCTTTTACTGCGCATCTAGTAATTTTAATTAAAATACTTTTTGCTCATGTTATATCAATTAGTATAGCATAAAATCGTAGCTAATAATCCATATTTTAATAGCATACAAGTTTTAAGTTCTTAATTTTATAAGGCAGTGTTTAAAAAATATCCCGAATTTCCCCTACAAAACCGCAATTTGTTGGACTTTCTGAGAGGAGTGGCTCATAACTTACAGTTGTATGTACTTACGTTACATAACTTTGCATGGTTCAACATTTATATCTCATTATAATAAACAAAATTTAACATGAAACGTATGTTATTTTCTCCTATTTAAACAGTTTTAGATAATTCATTCTTCTATTTTAGTCAGTTATATTAATATGATAAGATATGGCTGTGGGGGGGGGGCAGTTGTCCGGGGGGCAATTTTCCTACGATGGCAGTTGTAGCAGTTGTCAGGTTACCCTATCCTTCACACCTACAGGGGTACCTTTTTAATAAGCCTTTTATGTGGCACTTTGTTAAATGCTTTCTGAAAATCCAGATACAACAAATCCACACCCGCACCCTCACCTACATCAGAAGTAATATCTTCAACTAATGTCAAAATATTATTAAGACAAGATTTTCCATTAGTGATACCATGCTGATAATCCAATGAAATTTTACACTTTGTTAAATGTCTTTGCAAAGCATCTTTTATCGAACTTTCAAAAACTTTCATCACTACTGATGTAAGACTAATAGGCTACAGGTACTGGCATAATTTTTATAATCTCCCTTGAATAAAAAGGTGTAACATTAGCTAACTTCCAACCTACTGGCACCTGCCTACTATTCAATAACTTATAAGGAATAGTACGAAGTGGCTCACACTTCCAATTCTTAACCTCACTTAAAACCTTTAGGTAAATATTATATTGTCCAGGAGATTTATCATTCTTTAAACTACCCAGTTTTTATTTACCTTAACAAGCTCACAATTAATGTGATAATCTTGTTCAATCTTATTTCCATCTAGCAACAGAATATAGAATTTGCTTAAAGCTTCATTAGTAAAATTAAGAAAAACTAGAATTTAATAACTCAGCCATTCTATAATCATCAAATATTAGCTCTCCTGTATCATTCTTCAAAGGCACTACCTCTCATCCTAACATTGTGCTTACTCTTAATGTATTTACAGAAATCCTTACTATTAATTTTTGAACCGATAAAAGTGATAAAACCGATTTACAACACTCACAACTAGATGTGTGGAGAGTATTTAACAGCATCACAAGTCAAACACTAAACTCTTCATCCACAGTCTGATTAGTTGAGTAGGCACAGATTATTTTATAAATTCACTCCTACGAGAACTTGACAGTTATGTAGGGGTTCCTATGCCAAATATAGACAGATGCGCGATACGAGATAATCATTTGAATTATAATTGGATTATTAAAACTTGATGTAGTTCTGAAGATTTTATTTCGTATTTCACTCTTAAAATGTCAGTATCTTATTAACTAGTCTAATTGCCGGGTTTTAGTAATCTTTCAGTACTTCTAGTGTAACGTAATAACGTCTCAAAGTAGGTGAAATATGAGTACAAAATAGACATATACTTGAAAGAACATAAAGTTACAGTTGGTGACAAGTTATTATCGTTGCCTGCTTTTTCCTCTGTAGATGTTTTTGAGATGATAGTATACTCTTATTCACTTTCACTCTGCTTCCTGTTTACATTTTCAATACTCAGATCAGGCAGAATATGTTAGGCTAAGCCTTTTTCCCAACTTTAAAGTTTTGGCTTTATTACTGGCGGTATTTCTCAAAGTTTTGTTCATCCTGCACTAGTCTTTGAATATGTTTAATTAATGGGAATGCTGCTTATACTGGAGATCACAATAAACTCCCAAACGTAGAACAAGGATGCCAAAAAATATTTGCCGCCTTTGTCCATACTCTGTGTGTGAAACAAGTCGCAGCTGTTGGAGCTTTATGGTATGATTGGGTGTGATTTTCCACACTGACCTTAGCTTTTTATAAATGAAATAGGCGTTTAAAAGCTCACGCACTAAATTTAACATTTCATCTCTACTCGTCTCTCAAAATATCCTCTATCCACAAGAAACGATGGTTCTCAAACATGCAGTGCGCTGGAAGGAGTGATAAAGATCTAGGTTTCTACTCTCGTATAAGACTGTTTTATCTGAATGGCTCCTAAAAGGGAAAACAACATCAACCTCAAACGAATGTTCAGCCATGTTTCAGTACTCAAGCAAAATCGAAGAATAAGCTTTAAAAGAACAACTTTAGGTATTCGTGTTCAGCTTAACTTAAATAGTAGTTGACTAAGTTGGTCTTTCTTTAAAAGATGAGACAGGTTAGTTGATATTCTTTCTTTTTCTGATTATTTCTAAATGTAACACACACTTATATAAGTTCATCTGCAGTTTTCACCAAACTTTGGTCACAGCGTAGTATTAGTATTAGATTGGAGTTCAAACTTCATAGTGAATTAGTTTATCATATTACCTCTACATGGAATAGTATTACTATTTAGTTGGATTTTAAACACAATAGTGAATTATTTTATTATGTATTGTGGAAATGGCACTTTCAGCTAATGCACAGAAAAAATCTTTTTAAACAGCATGAGTTTCCATTTTAATTCGTACAGGACATCTTCAGGTAATAGTGTTGTTGATATTTCAAATTTCATTTGACTGATTAGAGAAAATATATGTAATGAATAATTACTTGTCATATTTTAAATTATATGACCAATGGCATGTCCACGGGTGTGGCATGGGGCACACTCCCATTGGAGTAATCTTCCCTCAGCAGTTCTCCTAACAAACCCTTTGCCCCGTTATATCTCCAAACAAAATATTCTAGAAACACCAAAAAGATACAAATCGAGCTCTCTTACATGTGTTTCAGTGTCCATTCTATGTGACTAACGAGGTTTCAGGAGATGGGAAAATAAAACAAAATATGGTTTAATATCAATGCTCAAATTTAATTTAATTAGCGACGTTAGGATACATTTGCAGTGTCAGAGCTACTTGTAGAATACGATCTCAAACAAATCGAAGACAAACAGGTACTTCAAAGATGCATATAGCTTAAGGGTACTTTAAACCTAAACTTTCGAGTATGACCATTCAACCATCACATAGTTTAATAATTAAAGCAAGACTATTGAAAAGCTGATTATAAATGAAATGAGGTTTGGCTTGGACTGAATCCGCTTATATTTTCAGAGGTTCTTCCAGTAACGATCAGTTAGAATATATGCAGTAATGATCATACTTCTGTTTGTCTTATATATTTGATTCAAGCAATTATGTCTTTTACATAGCATGAGAATAATTAGTAGACAATTCATGTCTACCTATTTCACTTCATTTTTTGTCAAGACTGATTTAGATTTAGAGGAACTGAGTAACATAATATGAAAACTTTGGATAGATATATTGTATACGACAATAGAAAGTAAAAATAATTATCCAATTTATCAGAACATTCTCATCTACGTTCTTAACTCTGGTGAATAGGATGTAATTCGATTTACTTTGTATAATATCATCTACAACAAGTTTTAAATACCTTTTATATCTTATATCATTGAAGTTTAGTTACTATCTGAAGTTCTTTTCCGTGAAAAAAAAGAGAAAAAAGGGAATTAAATACTGGCTTACCAAACAAGTTTTTAATGTGCTAGACAAAAGTAAGTTTATGGAACACTCAAGGCATCCTTTAACATTTAACCCAACTTTGGGTTTAATACATTTTATCAACACTCTTTTTTTTTTTTGGTTAGATACATGGTGTCACATGCCTTATAGTATAGGTTAGGGGAGCTTGACTTGCAATCTGAGGGTGTTGAGTTCGAATACCCGTCCCACCAAACATACTCGCCCTTTCGCCGTGTGGGCGTTATATTGTGACGATCAATCTAATTATTCGTTAGTAAAAGAGTAGCCCAAGAGTTGGTGATGAATATCTGTCTTTCACTGCTAAATTAGGGACGGCTAGCACATATAGCCCTCGTGTAGCTCTGCTCGAAATTCAAACTGAATTAATATTTTGTCCCTGATTACTGAAATTCACTTGGACAGGTCTTATAGTAATAGTTCACTAATAAAAATCATTATAGCTCGTCATTAGAATGGGTAAAATATAACAATTTTCTTTTTGATTTTAACTTTAAGTTTTAACAACAGTTGAAATCATTCCATGGCGTTTGCTTTCACGACTTGACTTTTTGCTTAATAAAATATATATAATATGAATGGGGTTTTGGGTCCGTATTATTTCCTCATATAGTAACCTAAATTAATTTAGGTATGTGAATAATGTTATGACATTTCGTCGAATTCATTATTCAATATTATACAGCGGACCAACTGATTAATGATTTAACAAACCAAAATGTTTATAGTTTTGTTTCATGTTATTCCAGAACATGGCGGTATCAAACTGGCTTTTCTTATCAGTCTGTAATGAATCAGGTGTTTGGCTGTTCATATGGATGATGTGCTTTATCCCATTATTCAAATATGTTTGTTTGAAAACAAAGCACACAAATCAAGTTTTGTAGCTATGTATATTATAGATATAGTTTTAATTGTATTCGATAATAATAATAATTTCTAATAATCTAATCTTTGGTCCTTATAAACATTTATTTTCGGTACCAGTTGTTATACGTACGATCAGTAAAATCTCTTTCTGTAGTCGACGAAACATCCCGTTAGCTTTAGAGTCGGAAAAATGAAATAATTAAAGTATTCAGTTTCATCTGAAATTTATTTGAGACATAAATCTCTGATATTTTGATTGTTTTTTTTATTAATGAAATACCGAACACATATTTGTTATCTTGTTAAGCATAGACAGTATTGCTTCTAAATGAATTGTATTCCCTCTGCGCAAACTATTCTGCCTCTACATGGGATGTAGTGCTCTATATGGACTGTAATGCCTCTACATGGACGTTTGCACCTTTGCTCTGTTTAAATATAATGCTGAAAGCCTACATCTACGTACAAAGGAGGATCTGTGGAAATTCTGTCTAGGTAACCCTGCTGTCCTTTGCAGAAGCTTGTTACAGTATAAAATGCGACGTAAGGCAACAGTGTCAAATCACGGCCATCAGAAAGAACACGATCGATAATGGACTAAAACGTTCCAAGAGCATCAGGGGACCAAGAATTCTATAAAATGCGAATGACTCTCAATATTCCTAAGTACATAATTACTATAAAGAAATGTCGCCATAGGTGAAACGTTAAGAAAATGTACCATTAATAAAGAAATACTTTATCAAAACTGAAACGTTTAGAAATGTGTATTTGTGTGTGTGTTTTCTTCTTTATAATATCAAAGTTCTACTATAATATACCTTGGCTTGACTTAGTTTAACCAACATTAGGTACGATATATCAATGCACGTAGAAAATATTGTGTTATTCTATATCTCTGGTTTATAACCCTGAATTTTCTTCCCATTTGCTGTTGTTACCAGAACCAACTACAGTGTACATCTTGGATGTAGTGATATAAATACGGACCTACATTTTATCAAGGTTCTTTTGGTATCACTAGCTCTACTTTTATCGTCAGCAGCACCAATCTAATACTAGTGTTCATCTAACGTTAGTACATCAAATCTAAAGCTTTTGTTTCTTGTTGTTGTAGCAAGATTATTACTCAAAGCGACAAGACAAACGAATAAAACATTGTTGTTTGTTTTTAGAATACCAGGTTAGGTTTTCTTGAGAGTACTTCAGGTCACTAGAAGTACAACTCTGTTTTGTCTTTATCTGGATCACAAATTCATATGAATTTTAAACATGATGATATTTATATTTTAACCTCTATCTGACATCACATTTTCATTTATGTACTTGGCAAAGCCGGTTAAAAAAGCAATAAAAAGGTCCGACATGGGCAGGTGGTTACGGCATTCGACTTACAATCTGAGGGTCGCGGGTTCGAATCCCCGTACACCAAACATGCTCGCCACTTTCAGCCGTGGGGGGCGTTATAGTGTGACGGTCAATCCACTATTCGTTGGTAAAAGAGTAGCCCAAGAGTTGGTGGTGATGACTAGCTGCTTT
>NW_013665918.1:180073-181587 GCF_000517525.1 Limulus polyphemus
TAAAAGACATTGAAAAAGGAAGTTTCTAAAAAATGGTCCGATACATTCAATGTACAAATTAATATTTTGAGGAATTCTATAAAAGAACGCTTCAAGGTTATACTGTATTATACGAGATGTCCTAAAATTCGACCCCAATGCACACATAAAATATAAACAGAAAATATTATATTGTATCAAAACAATTTTGGACTCACCACGCCATTACAATCCATCTCACTACGTTCTGTCATTCTATATCTGGACGGCCATGTATCTTCACAATAGTTCAGCAAAAAGCGCTGTCGTAAGCTTATTATGTCAAAAGCACACCAATGCTCCCTGTTTGCTTTCCATAATCCATCTAATGTACGAGAACGACAGTTTTTCAGTCCGATCACACAGAAATCCATAGGTGCTGTATCCAGCTATTTGACTGACATGTCTTCGTAGGGTAAATTGTGAATACTCATTTCCTTTATAGCTGCTTGAGGTATGTGACAATCGAAAGGATATGTCGTGAAAGCAATTTGTGTCACTTTCCTAGAAAGAAATCCTTCTTGGTTATATTGCGTATTATTACCTGGGTCAAGTGGACAGCTTTAGCCACTGACCTTTGCGTTTGTATAGTCTCACCTATTACAAGACGCCGCACTGTGCTTACCATGGCTAGGGTATGACTTGTCACAGATCTCTTTATGAATGGTTGTGGTGTCCCCATTTGAGCCACACTCTTTTGTCTTCCAATACCGTTAAGAACATGGAATATCCAAATTTTTGAAATTTGAAACCTCGATCTGAACACACTTTAGGATCACAGTATAAAAATATTTTGTGTAAGAAATGGCTGTTACATACCCTTCCCAAAAGCGATCAATTTTTTATGTCATGGCACTACTTACGAAACGATAAACAATATTGAAATTTAGCTCTTATACCCGCTGCCTCTGTATACTGGGCGTGGTTTTCACGTGCCTTGTTGATTTGTATGTTTAAAGTCATTTTAATATAACATACTAAACCCTCTACAGTAGGTAGTGTGCTGTGTAATCATTTTCCAGTAAGCAAAATAAATTTTCAGTTGTTTCAACTACCTCCTCAAAAGAAAACGTAAAATAATGTTAACGTTATTGCTTGCTCAAAAGTTCCCGTTAAAGACTTTGAAAATTAATTTTATAATCATTACATCATTGGATTACGTTTATTAAAATTTAATGACTTAAGTACATAGAAAATTATATTAGGTCGTCAAGAAATTAATGCCGCATTTTGAAACACTTTCATTAACCAGCCCCCAAAAAACGTACATCAAGTATAATAGTTAAACGAAACACCTAAACGTCACGTTAGTGTAGCCTGTATAATATGTAAAGTTAATACACTCTAATCCCTTATCGTGATTGTACACGACGAGACACACATTCGGCATGTAATGCTGTTTGAATTCAAGAAGGGAAACAACACTACTGTAGTCAAAAAGAATATCAAAGAAGTTTATGAAAATGTTTTGAACGTTCATAAGTGTTAACGATGGT
>NW_013665918.1:182364-187644 GCF_000517525.1 Limulus polyphemus
AAATGTTTTGTTTTGATATATAAGTTGTTCGGTTTTTTTTTCTTCTAAAAAATGACATTAATTTCTTAACGACCTAATAATATATACATTTGTTTGTAGTTAAGCACAAATCTGAACAATGGGCTATCCGTACTGTGCCCGCCACAGATATCGAAACTTGGATTTTAATGTTAAAAGTCTGTAGACTTACTGCTGTGCCACTGTTGTGGGCAAAATATGTATATCTAAACGAAAACTTCATAAATAATGTAGGCTTTCAAGAATAAAGAAATAAAAAAGAAATTTCATCAAGTCCCTCTTATTCTGTTCACCCAGAAATTCTGAAACGAATGTTGGGATAAAATATTCTTCGTTATTTAGAGAAACTGTAATATTCTAATTTTAAAACTGCCTAATAAATGGAATTATCTAATATGTTGACGTTGATGTTTATTATCAAGCACAAAGCTACACAAAGGGTTATCTGTGCTCTGCCCACCACGAGTATCGAAACCCGGTTTCTAATTATCTAATAAGCCGAATGTGGTGTTCTTTAGTCACTGTGAAGTTTTCATATACGCTTCTTTTTATCTACTTATTCTGTTAAAAACAACAACTTGTGTTTTGAAATATATTAAGTTTGACACGTCGAAGATGCCAGCATTAAGTGTGAATAATTACAGATCTTAAGCAGTTTTGGAAACGTCTCTACCACTTTGTGCAATCTAATATAATCGGCCTTATTGAAGGACAACTTAATAATCAAAACTTGGAACTTCGTTTCTCTTTACTGTTGCCATGTCTATAATGCAATAAAGTTCCTCTTTCCTTTTACAAAATGTTTAAGCTGCTTAGAGATTTCAATTAGATATACTAAAGTATACTAATTTGTGAGCCCAAATCCAAGTTTACAGTGCCAGTGATTATTCTGAAAACCGGAAATGGTAAGAATACATAACATTCATCCAGAGAGAAATACATTTTGGGTTTCATGGATTTATGACTTTATCCTTTTTTTTAAATTTTCTTTAACATTTTGTTTACCTACTAAACGGAGACACCTATGATACGATAATATGCCTATGCTGACATGCATATGTTTAGTTTACGCTGCACAACTTGTTATTCAATTCTCTGACAAATATCGACTTTACAATTACTCTGTTCATAAATATCCAGAACAATTTATTTATTTGTTTGTTCGTTGAATTTCTCGCAAAGTTTTTTGTTTGTTTGTTGTTAAACACAAAGCTAGAGAATGTTGTGCCTAACACGGGTATTGAAACCCGGTTTTTAGGGTTATAAGCCTTTAGATTTAACTCTGGGCCGCCGGGGTGGATCGCGCAAAGCTACTCGAGGGCTATTTACTCTAACCCTTATAATTTAGGACTGATAGACTAGAGGGAAGACGGCTAGTCAACTCCACCCCCAGACAATTCTTGGGTTACGTTAACAGGACAATCGGATTGGCTGTCATACTATAACACCTCAAATTCTGTAAAAAGGCGAGCATGTTCGGTGATGGGATTCGAACCCAAGACCCATATTGGAGGCAACCATACATTATTACAGGCTACAGCTTTATGACTTTTATTTAGAGGGGTTCTAATTCAATAACATTAAGTATAGTAGTACTTAATAGTAGGGATTGTGGTGAAACAGAATGGCGACTATAAAAATCGCCCGTTTAAAACCACTTTTAAAATGTCTGAATATCAACAATGACTATTTCACAGTATTGACTGAGCAAAACTAAAACTTATCTATATACACATAAAGCATAGAAATCTCTGTGTTTTTCTGTTTGTCTGTTATCTAACTACTCCAAGGTCACTGAACCAATATCAAGCAAACTTTGTGGAATGATAGTTTGAAACAAGTGGCTTGTTAATATGTGATCAAAACCTCCACCCCATTATTGCTGTTATCAGTCATTTATTACATTTGACATAAGTTAACGTTAATTACATTCATAGATAACACTATGTCCTTACACCGAAAAAAACTTTATTAAATTTTCTATAACACACCCTATACACAGTGTGAGTAGAAGGCACACAAATGTATTATATATCTCGAAGAGTACGTTGGCACTCTCTATGGAGGAATGCAATGGAAAAAGTGGCTGCCACTATTGCAGTAACACATAAACTCAGCTGAAGTTTCTATTCCAACACCACCATAAGGCTGATATGAAGAGCCGTTTCTTGAGTTATACCCACTTCCTATTTTGACCCGTAACATTCGGCCTGTGAGACACTTCTGCGGCCAGTGAATGTCAATTAATTAATCACGTGAACCACTGTGGAAGGACATTAATTAACATAGAGTACACCTACCTCCACTAATTTGTTCGCTACTTCTTCATACAAAGTCACCCTGACCATCGCACAGTGTATGCCATGTTTTAAGTATATACGTAGTGACTTCTTAAAGCTTATACAAAACTTTCAGTGAGGTAATAATGAATACTGTAATAATAGATTACCATGAACTACAATGCTAGTTCATAATAGGGATCGCCTAGGAATTTACCAAAAATTCTAACAGAACATATGGGCAAAACCATCTTAAAAAGCATATTTGTTCTTGAAACAACACTCAAGACCTTCTATCTCAATGGCTAAGGCTGCTAAAATATTGATAATAGCAAAAAAGTTGATTTTCCGATCATTAGACAAAATTCAAAATTAACCCATTTGTTCCTCGTATTATTATTATTATTCATTTTATTCTTGTTTCACAAGCCTACAAAAAAAATGCCTATCAATATTTTATTCAAACCTGGGCAAACCTATTAAAAATACCGCTGTACAGGTCATAGAGCTATTTTTATGTTGATCCTTGAAAGAGAAGAAGAGATTTTATCAGTTTTTTTCATCCCTACTGGTCAGGTTTATATTCGAAGCCTGCAGCAAAAATGACTAGGTATATTGCACCAAAATCTATGCACAGCTACTAAACAAACTCCTGCGTAGGGCTATTTTTAAGTTGATACTTGAAAGTCAAGATTTCCACTCTTTAAATTTTTTATATTATTCTTCATTACTAAAATATGCTCTTCGAAGTCATTCAAACATCGCAGAAATGTAGAAGCGATTTAAGTACCGTTATACTAGTCGGAAGTGCTCCATTCTATACCATTCAGAAACGCTTCGTTTTATAAGAGCAAACGATGTGTATATTTAAAACAGTGTTTCGAGACTTTTTATTATCGATTACAGTTTTACAAGCAGCTACAGAAAAAACGGCTACGAATATTTTACTGAAACGTGGACAATAGTAATGAATGCAGTACTGAGTATGTCAAAGAATAGTTTAAAAGTTTATTCAAAAGCCTTCGTTTTTCGCCGTGAAGAATTTCTCTAAGTCCTTCACTTTCCGCCAATGAAAAACATCAGGTGTTTTACTAATGCGCATTAATTAATTGAAAGATAATTTGTGCAACTTATAGTGCATTAATTGTAATCTGCCACGTTGCGGATTCATCATTTCTCGAGTTCGTTGTTGCACTTTGTATCTACATGGTTTTCTGCGACTATTCCAGTGAGTTTTCTAACATTAGATGATTACCATGTTAGATTTCTCTATTCTTGTGAGAGGTGATTTATTCTACTGATTTTAGTACTTCGCTCGTTAAACGCGTGTTTACACGAAACCTCATGCACAAAACCTCCTGGCTTAGTAAATAATGGTTGGTTGGAACGCCAAAGCAGCAGTAAACTGTTGAAAAACATCTAACATTCAACTGAATGCATTTGCACGTATGTAGTTTTAACTTTATTCTTCATAAATGGACATAAAAGAATAAAAACAAGATAGTTAAAACTCTTAACTTAAAAATGGAGAATGGGAATCGTAAAAAAAAGTACAGAAACAAGTTGAATCAAAATGCAAATATTATATTTTCAAACCTACAACTATGGACTCTTAAGAAAAAGTAAACAAACTAGGCTGTAAATAGTGCCTACATTATTTCCTATTTTAGCTCCATGCTTACAGTGCTTATCCATTTTAGTGGAATCAAAAATAGGGGTTTGTAGCCTGAGAAAATAATTTTAAATTATCTTATGTTATAAATATATTGTATGAAAGTTAGGATTTTTGTGTTATTTATCATAGCATCAACCCCCACACTTTTTTTAAGTTCATAACTCGAACATAGGATGGGTATATCAGCTTGTTTTACTATTTCAACGAAATAATTCATCTAAGTAAGTGAGTGACTTTTCCAAACAAGCGTACAGAAAAAATTACGAACCTTATTTTATTTTTATGTTCATGTATACCTTAGGGTTAGAAAAATATTTTTATTACTATTATTGTTTGACTCAGTGGTAAGTCTGAAGACTTCTACCAGTATAACCCGAGTTTCGATATCCATGTTGGGCACAGCACAGATAGTCCATTGTATAGCTTTTTGCTTAAAAAAAAACTGTGATATTTTACATGTTCTCAATGAGAAGTATACGTTAGATTTTTCTGCATTTTTTGTTTCTAAATTTTCCAATTAACAGTTTTAGTGAACCATGCTAGGAGTAGACATGTCTGGAGGAACGTGATGAGCCGTTGTTGTAGACAAGTGGTTTCTGTCTTGAGAGGAATCTCGTAAACTTGATGAAATGTTTATCTTTTTTGTAAATTTCCGATTTTCCTTTACTTTGCTTATTTGTAACAATGTAGATAACAAAATGTAATGTTCACGCTGATGTGTCTTCTGTGGATGGAAAGTTGCTATTTTTTGGCAAAATCAGATCAGTGTTTATTTTCTTGAACACCATCTTTTCTTCCTCTCATACCAATCTTGAGGCAAATACCTAATATCAATATATTGTTTGTATAAGCACCAAATGAACCAGATTCTGATTAAACGTAAATATGTATTTTCTGTATCTGTCTTTTCATTTGCTTAATTGTTCATACCAATTTCTTCTTTTCTTAATTGGGCTTTAATATAATTTCTATAAACCTAAACATGCTACAAACCAGGTAAAAAAAGGGAGATAAATTGTAAGCATGTCGGATTTCTGAAAGGTTCAGTTATGCTTTCTTAAATTTAACAAGAATAAACTTTCTAGCCTCTCTAATACAAATTAGCATTATGGCTTGAATAGATGCTTTTAACTTGTGGTGGTGACACTTAAGTTCTAGTTTTGAATGGCCACCCAGTGGCACAGCGGCAAGTCTGCGGACTTACAACGCTATAAACCGGGTTTCGATACCCGTGGTGAGCAGAGCACAGATATTCTATTGTGTAGCTTTGTGCTTATTTTCAAACAAAACAAACATTTTGAATGATTG
>NW_013665918.1:187654-191363 GCF_000517525.1 Limulus polyphemus
TAAATATGTATTTTCTGTCTCTGTCTTTTCATTTGCTTAATTGTTCATACCAATATCTTCTTTTCTTAATTGGGCTTTAACATAATTTCTATAAACCTAAATATGCTACAAACCAGGTAAAAAAAAGGGAGATAAATTGTAAGCATGTCGGATTTCTGAAAGGTTCAGTTATGCTTTCTTAAATTCAACAAGAATAATCTTTCTAGCCTCCCTAATACAAATTAGCATTAGGGCTTGAATAGATGCTTTTAACTTGTGGTGGTGACACTTAAGTTCTAGTTGGTGGAATTCTAAGTGTACAGTCATTTTGAATGGCCACCCAGTGGCACAGCGGCAGGTCTGCGGACTTACAACGCTATAAACCGGGTTTCGATACCCGTGGTGGGCAGAGCACAGATAGTCTATTGTGTAGCTTTGTGCTTAACTTCAAACAAAACAAACATTTTGAATGATTGTGGCGTCCTTTGGACTTAACTTCATTATGAAGCTCTGATACCAAGGCAAGTCTGGATAAGTATGTGTGGTTCCTGGTGTTGGGACATGTACACGTAAAATCTTAATAATCTGTGCATTATTACTGTTAAAATGTAATTATTTCATGACTGTATTCATTAATACCACACACTTTCATCAATGTCTCAAGTAGTTGAAATTATATAAGTAAAAATAAAGAAAATGTAATAATACATCCAGGGTTGAGTAGGCCTTTTGCCCAATACTAATCATGCTTTTATTTTAATTTTCATATTTTAATAAATATAAAAATCTTAACTGGAAAACCCAATCACATCATACCAATTCTGACCATTTAGAGATGTTTTACCCCAACAGTACAAGCAAGCTAACATGTCTAAACTTTTTTTAAATATAACAATACCAAGTTTGAGATTGGCTCTTAAATTCTAAGGTAACTCGCACTTTATAAAAACGACGTTCCCAATACAATGCTGCCTTTGGAATTACTTTCTACATCATCAGTTGTGCCAAGTTTCATGGCCATAATTGTGCACAATCGCTTTTGTATTGTAACAAGTCTTTGTAAAGAATGACTAGGTCATTCTTCCACACACATTTAGACAAAGTTTCTACAAGCAATCTTCTGTATGGAGATATTTGCTTCTAAAATCCCATTCAAGCAGATCTAAAGCACAAAGGCCAGTGAAGCTACACTGGTGAGCTTGACAGATATTTGATCAGCTGACAATGGTGTCATTCCATTGTCTTTGTATGTTTTTCCCAATAAAACATCTTTTCTTCTTTTTAAGTATGACTAGAAACTTATGAACATTTGAATTGTGATCCTTTTCAGCTGTAAACTCGTGGTTATTATTTTGTTACTTGTATCGAGAAATAAGTCCAGCTTCACTGTAATATTTTTCGGGTCAGGAGGTTCTCTATTGTAACCACGGCATATATTTTGCGGATGAAAGCATTATTTTGGACTTGCTTGGGGTGGTGTCAAAGTTATTCTGTTCTAAACGCAGCGAGTGTTTTCTCACTTTCGTAGAAAATATTGGAGGGATTTATTCTTAAAGAGGTTTCGCCCTTTGACTCTGCATGGCTTAACAACCTCGCCATACAGTATCCTTCCTTGGGCAAGGCTGTGTGATATTACTCTGGCCATATGCAATTGTGGTGGCATTGAAGTGACGAATGACGGAATTCGTAGTGAACCAAATACATAGGTGCTAAACATTTCGCCGTGGCGTCTCGAATTGCACCTTTGATGATACACCGCTGCATTTTCATATACAAATGGTTCATATAAAACACGATTAATAATCTGTATTAGTTCATTACTTAAGCCTACATTTCTCGTAACTTCTTTCCTCCTAATGCACGACTTATAGGTTTTCGTTTTCTAAAACATCGCGAGAAACACTTGTAGATATCTAAAGTGATATTTCAGTTAAATCCATTGAAGTAAAAGAGCAAAAGTATTAGCATCTTGACAAGTTGATTCTGAGAAGTAGCTAATGCATTACAACAAAAATCACTAGCCAAAACAAGGATCGATAAATGCTTCTGTCGTAAATGACGAATGACTCGAATATGCCTAGTTGCTGAATATAAAACTTTTAGCAGTGTCACACTGCTAATCAAGTTTTTCAAATATGTTTTATAATGATATTTGTTGATCATAAATTTGTTGATCATTAAAAACACCTAGAAGAAAATTGCATGTATATATATGTATATATATATATATACATACACAATAACAGCAACAATATACAGTCTTATACTAATAGCTTTCAAACTGTGAATAAATTAGTACTTTTCTTTAAAAGATTCATGCATGGTATTTTTTTAGAATGGATTTTAGTCGCCCCAGTTTATCAGTTTCTAATGATCTCAATGCTAAATTTTTATGTTTCTTTACTGTATAAATTTTTATTAGATTTATAGATGATATTCAATTTCAGCAAACAACAATCACCTGAAAAACTGAATTATCATATTATCTTAGCGCTTAAGAATAACATAATCCGGAGAAAGAAAGTATCTTATGATTGTTCATAATAAATTGTGTTATTATGAAAAGGTTTTAGACAAACAATTGCGGTTTTGGCGCCATCTGTTAGAAAGAGTGCTGTATCTAATAATTTATAGAAATACAAAATATATATTTTCTGATTTTCTGTTTTTTGCGAAGCACACGGTGAACTCCCGCTGAGAAAAATTACTTTGCTTCAAAACCGTACTACTTCAAAATCAGCAACAGAATTTAGACAATATATTGTGACGGATTTATTATTATATATTTATTTTAATATCGACGTTTGTTCAGATTAAATTTATATTTATAAACATACATAGCTTATACTGTTAAATGTTTATTGCGAAACTCCCGTCCAGGTTTTGGGGTCGGAAGTAATTTTTGTCGAAGACTGAGCCATTGTTTTTGGCATTTAATATTCGCATAGAGAATCCATTTTTCATCACCGATGACAATTCTCTTCAAAAAAGTGGATCACGAGCATTATGTGCCAGAATAGATGAAGCAATGTTCACACGTTGGAAATGATGATCAGCAGAGAGTTCCTGAGGCTCCCAAACACCTTTTTTTGTGAAGTTTTCCCATATTACGTAGATGTTTACGTATCGTTTCGTGAAAGACAAATTCAGAGCATCAATATCAATTCCAACATGTCGGTCCTTGCCATCACAGTTTTTAAGGCTAAAGTCACCTGAACGAAATTTTCTGAACCATCGTTGACACTTACGAACGTTCAGATCATTTCCATAAACTTCTTTGATATTATTTGTGGCTGCAGAGGCATTGTTTCCCTTCTTGTATTCGAATAGCAATTACATGCCGAATGTGTGTCTCGTCGTGTGCCATCACTATAAGGGATTAGAGTATACTAAACTTTACACATTATATAGGCAATACTAACGTGACGTTTAGACGGTTCGTTTAACTATTATACGTGATGTACGTTTTTTGGGAGGTGGTTAATGAAAGTGTTCCAAAACGACGACATTAATTTATTGACGACTTAATATTAGCTATATAAGAAGAGAACCTAAATGGTTGGTTGGATTAAATTATGTACTAGCTGTATGCAAAGAGGATTTAATTAGTTGGTGTGATTAAACAATAAAGTTACTGTATAAGAAAATAACCTAACTGGTTGGCACGATTAGACAATTAGCTACTTAAGAAGAGAACCTAAATGGTTGGTTGGATTAAATTATGTACTAG
>NW_013665918.1:192143-210050 GCF_000517525.1 Limulus polyphemus
ATATAAGTAATGACTATTTAGTTTTTTTTAGGTTTTATGTATACAGTTGAATAACCAAAAAAATCATAAATTAGTATATCAGTATCATAGAAATCCACTGTAATTTATCACGCCTTATAACTAAGATGGTTAGGATGCTGTGGGTCGCGGGTTCGAATCCCCTTCTCACTAAACATGTTCGCCCTTTCAGCCATTGAGGCATAATAATGTGTCGGTAAATCACGCTATTCGTTGGCAAAAGAGTACCCCAAAAATTGGTGGCCACGAATTCAGGTTAATTTACAGCACTTGGATGAATTTAGTTTGCAACTTTGTAAATAATGTTTACACAGACCATAAAAGCCTCAGACTACAAAAGATATTATAAACGTGAAACTTTTCTCTTATTTTATTTCAAAGATCTTTAAACAACAAAGTACGCTGTATTACATTACTTTATCTTCAACTTTACCTTGTATTCTAAACACAGCAGTTTGCTACACCTATATCACTCTTGTACTGGGAAAAACCCTTAAGAGTTTTTAAATCTGTTGAAAAAGTAGATAATATAACAGGTTGCTAACAAATGAGAATCCACTGCATGTCAAACCTTTTGTGTTTTTTCTTGAAAATAGGCTATGGAGCCATTCAGGATAAAAATTAGATGAGCAATCACCATTAATCATGCAATGAAAGTTATCGATTAATGTGAGAATGTGGAATGTGAGAGCGGGAGTAACACCATGAACAAAAATCATTAATGTGTTCTGCCAACTATCACAGTTCATCATTAAATTCGGGGTAGTGTGAAGAAACCTTCAGTAAAAGTTTATGGATTAGTCAGATAGATGACATCCGAGGTATAGTTGGAATAATTATTATTTCAACTGCCACAGTGTGAACTGGTAATTAAGTTGGTAATCAGCTTAAGACAGTGGCGGGAAAATAAACATTACTCATACATCTGTAAACAATGGGCTCGAAGCTTTCTGTACTAGAAATGAAGAAGTATAGAAATGTCCATGAAAATAATGTTGTTTGTTTGGTATTAAGCACAAAGTTACAAAAAGCCTATTTGTGCTCTGCCCACCACGGATATCGAAACCCGGCTTTTAGTAGCATAGGATATGGAGGAGTAACAATTTCTCAGATTACTTTAAATTAGCATCCCTCAAATAATTAAGATTGACCATGAATTCAGGTCATTTTAAGAGAGAGATCTAAAGCAAATGGCAACAATAGACAGAAATAGAGTTGAACACTCATGACTGAAAGTGTCTAATACCGGTGCACTGAAAATACTGCTTGCATTTGTTGCACACCAAGCATTATCAACAAGTAAACATTGCTGCTCACAGCAACAACTGAATTGTACCTGGTACACGGATTAAAAGTAGAAGAAGAAGTCCAACTCCTATTACAATTTGCTTTCACTTAACACAATATAAAACTCGTGATATGATCCCCTACGTGAGATCAACCAAAAGCACGGAAGTGCTGCAGAAACATGAATGTTAACCATTTTAGACACTAACACATAATATGAAATATACAAAGTACTGAATGTTGTTAAGGTTGTGTACAACTTGAATGAAGCCTCTTTATGCTGCCATACACTAAAGTTATGATTTCATAGTTGCTTTAAGTCTTTTTTACATAGGAAAAGTTATCACTGTAGTTTTGAAACCAACTGACCATTTCAGAGGCAGTAGTGTTTAGCAAAAGTAACAATGTAACAAATCTTGTTTAGCACAGTTACAAATCTCCCTGCCAGAAATGACGTTAACAGAGAGAGTACCCAACTAATTATTTTATACATTCTAATCACTGTATGTTTTGAGTTTCTGATATACTGATTTATGGTATTTAGTGTTTCTAATGAATTTGTTATACAGATTTGTCTTCATTAACTTATAAACTACTTTTTACGTTATTTTAGCCCTGAATTATATAGTTAATGGTTTTGATCAGAAATTCTCTATAACAATTTTCATTCAAAAAAATACAAGAATAATTTAGAAAAGACCAGAAAAAAGAAATTACCAAGATGCTGTTACAGATCAGCCTTTACAAGGCACGTAAATCTGGTGCTTTCAAACTCTGGTTCCAATGACACAAGCAGATGAGAATGGTTACCCATTTCTCCTAGATGGGACACTAGTCCATCGAAAAGTAATCTCCAACTAACAGCTAGATTCCCATCATACAGCTGGTTAGGCTGGAATAGGTGGGGTAAAGTGTCTTGCTCAAGGGCACAGCAGCATGACGCGAGCCAGCCTCAACTCCCAACTATCCCACTATGGGTCCAAAGAACGAATCCATTGAGCTATGTTATTACTTAAGCTAATATCTAATGAAGAATTTAAGAAACGAATAAATCATTGAGAATTAGTATTGAAATTTTCAGCTTGAATGACACCTTATGCAAATGTGGATTCTGGTACAGTTGTCCCTAATTTTGGACTGCTGACTAGAGAGATAGCAGCTATCGAACAGCACCCACCACTGTAAAGTGTTTTGTCTAGTTCTTTGAACCAAATAAAAGGAATGCCTATTACTTTTATAAAATATCACAATTGAAAAATGTGGAGCATTGTACAGTGTTGTTACAATTTCAAATGTGAATCTTTTGATCCACAGCACTACATACTAGCCACTAGATCATGTCCAGCCAATAATCTGTCAATATTGTGTGGTGATCGCCTGTTGTCACAGTAAATAATGAAAACATTACTTTCAGGAGGGGAAATGTAGTAAGATAGAAGGACGTCTTTCCCATAACGAGAACAGCTTAAAGTATGAATAGACTGGAAGTTGCACAATATTAAAAAAATCTAAGACAAAAATGTCAATTATTTCTCTACACAAATTCCATTAACAATAGTTCAAGAGAGCTGTCATTGTAAATACAAAGGAGCACATAAAAGATGGTATATAATATGCTAACTAATCTCTTAGATCTTTAATGTCCATTCATTGTATCGTCAAAAAAAGGAGGATCTGTTGTCTTTCATCACACTTGTTAAACATTTTCAACACTACCAATAGGTTCCTGATCTTTGCTCTTATGACTTTTGAATTTCTAAAAGGATTAGATACTGTTAGATGACCACCCTTCAGTGGCTTGTATAGGCCAGCAAACTACATACAAATTCTCATCAAATCGTGTTCTTTTTCCTTCTCTTTTCTCTTTTCTTCTCTTCTCTTTTTATCCAAATAAAACACCAAAATATATCCATCTGGTAATCCTAATACAAAAAAACCAGAAACTGCTAAAATACTAGAAAAGATGTGTGTGAAGTCCAATTAATTTCATTAAGACATTAAAGAGTAAGGATGAGTAAGGAATACTTGGCTAGAGTTGAGTCACATATAATGTTAAACTACGGTCTTTGAATTCACTATATAAAGCTTGAGGTGCCATGAGGAAAGTTGAATTACCATAACAAGGGAAGAAAGTCTCATACCTTACTTTGCTGAAATATAACAAAGAACTAATGTATGAACAACATAAATTGTGAAGCAAGTCATAAAACAAAAGCTCTCGTTTAAGTCGATGAACACTATAGCTCTTGCCAGATTCTGTTGGAGTCTCTGGTGTCAGTTTTACAGCTGTTTTACTTCATCTAAAAACTGCATCTTTAGGAAATAAGCTATAGTTCTTATACATTTCATTTTGGGTTAAAGCACGGAAATTAGTCTACTGAAAAAATAAAGGTAAAAACATTTTCCTGGCTTGTATTGACCAACTTGTCATGACACATAACACAGCATTTCATGTCTTTTCCAAATTCTCACGACACAGAATACAATATTTCAATATTCAATAAATACCAATAAAACCCCAGTACTAACAAAACGTGTATGTCTAATAAGCACAGAAAAAACACTAGAAATGGTTACTTAAATCACGTTAAGTACACCCCTTTCCCAGTGCAGGAGGGGTTCGAGGGAGTTTAGCCGAACCCCCTATTTTTATGATGTACAGAATCGTTTAAACTAGTAACATAACTTGATAATTGATAACTACTCTGCATGTAGATAGTGCAGTACTTTGCTGTCATAAAACATACATATTTATGCCAATTTAAATCTAGCACCCCATACAGTGTTACAATAGAATTACGATCTGTTGACTTGTCACTAGATGATTGTGGATTGTATGTAAATAGCCATGCAATAGTTTAATCTGTATTTCATAAAAATTGCTTCCATATTTAATCTCATAGCACCTATATTTAAAAATTTTCTAGGGGGCATGCTCCCAAACCCCCGTAGCATTAACATTCTTTGCATGCTGATTGTGATGGCTTTTGATCTCACAAATTAGACCCCCCCCCCCATCCCTTTCAAATATTCTGTGTACGGGTCTGACTTGTGTCTAGTATTAATTCTTTCTGAATACTGTAAACATGTTCCATCTACAGCGGGCTAGCAAAGGTTATATGAACATGGAAATAATTCTTAATAAGTTATATAATACAAATTAAAGTAGACTCTGTGCAAAGAAGTAATTATGAAAAAAAGCCGAAGAAAACAAATCTCATATATTATATAAAAAGCGAAAGGTCCCCTAAAATATTAATATCTATGTACATAAAACCAGAAGATAACTAAGAAATGAAACAGAAAAATGAAATTAAGAAATATTAAAAAAGCAGAAACCCGAAATATGTCACACGTTAAACTAAGTTTGTTAAATTGAATACATTGTTTAGGCAGAGTATTCATGATGAAACTTATTTGAATGGACGTTAACTGCCTGTTGTAAAAACACAAGTGTAGAGAACGACGCTTCGAAACTCTTCCGCTTCCGATTTCAGGGCGGAAGACTTTCGAAACGCCTTCCTCTACACTTGTGTTTCTACAACAGGCAGTTAACGTCCATTCAGCTAAGTTTTGTGAAGTTTGTTCAAATTTATTCTTTAGGTAAATATCAAGCCGTAAGCTTGCGCTATCTATCGGAACAAAATGTCATTATCTACTGAGCCTAGATTTATGTGAATATTAAATCCAATATCAAATCACGATACTGTGTTTCTCAACCAAACAAAGTGATAGATTATCTTCTAAGCTTGTGTTGTTCATAGTCTTTTGGAGATAAGGTAAAATATCTGGTCACATTATTACATTTCTTGAAAGGGGTCAAGTGATAGATAACAAAGATCTGGAGGTTCATAAGCAAAAATAAAATAAAAAATACTTGAAACGAATTTTACATACAAAAAGATTTGCTAAAGAACAACTTATTGATAGATTTAAATGGACATAGATATCACAGGCTCTAAAACCCTTCATGAAGGTGCCAGACAAATACAAATGAATTCAAAAACATATCATACAACCTGGGGCATCCGTCCTACGTCCGGGTGAATAAGGATTGAATGTAGGGCTTAAACAAACAGAGTAAATCAAGAATTTGTACTTATATGCATAATTTATTTCCCGCATAATTTACTTTACACCTGCTTTATTCCACATTACAGAAATGGCGTTATAATTACTATACTTAACTTTATTACTTTTACTGATTCATCTCTACAGTCTCAGTTTTTGTTGATACTCTGAATGATTCTTGATATACCACATTAGCAGTCGTTCCTTCTTCCTGAGCGAAAATAAAGAGATGTCTTGGGGATCCTACTCTTAAACACTCGACATATAATTGACCATGTGAAAAGCAATGGGTTTTCAGGTGTAGCTCTGCCACTTTAAAGCTACCTCGCGCTTTGGTTGTCATTTTTTTTTGGTAAAAATATAAATGTGTGGCACTTTTAATGAACAAAGTCAAAATAAAAAACTTGGTTCATGACTGTGGATTCATTAGCTAAATAAACATAATTTTGCTGTGGGCGTAGCCCAAGATTAGTCTAGTCTGGTAATAACCACCCTATAACATGCCACTTGGTCCCATATAACATCCTACCAAGTTTGTTTGAGATTTGGTCCAAAGACCACGGAGTAATTTACAGACAAACAAAGACACTTTTTTTTTTACTTTTATTATTATAGATAAATAAAGCTCCCCCCCCCCAGTGGCACAGCGGTATGTCTGCGGACTTACAACGCTAGAAACAGAGTTTCGATACCCTTGGTGGGCAGAGCACATATAGCCCATTGTGTAGCTTTGTGCATAATTACAAATAAATAAAACATAAAGTGGTTCTGTCTTTCGAGCAGTTAATTTGTTACAAATCATTCAAGTATAATTTATCGTAAACTTTAAATTTTCAAATTATTTTATGCGAGCTTGTAACCATCTAGTGGTAGAGACAATTTAATATATATAACATTTAGGACGTTTATGTTCATATAAAACATTTAAAGTTTTGAAATATTATAATCTACATTCAAGCTTAAAGATACATCTCTAATCAACCTTTGGGTAACATCGTGGCCTACGTTGCGTAATTAATTTATAATTAAAAAACTCTGTTCATCTGTATATAACAAGACTAAAGAGTTTTCGGACAATACTACAGTCCATCTTTAGGTGAACAACTTACTTTAGTGTATTACTTTATAATTACAACAGCACAAACGCTTAAAAAATAAACGAAGTGCATTTTTATGTTTATTTAACCTCGGTTGAAGTCTACTAATTAACAAACTTTCCTTTATGTGCAGTTCCTCATTAGTATATAACTCTACGTGAATATTACGCAGTCCTCTTTATTGGTTCATTTGAGTCATTCAGTGCCTTGTTCTTAATGCTGCAAAATGTCATGGATTTTAAAACTTGCCTGTTCTTGAGTATATGCACTTGTAACCACCTGGTGGTAGAAATCAATTACGTAAGTTATGTCATCATGTTTAGATACATGTTTAATTCAGATGCGGCCTTAAGCCTGAATGTAGATGGCAAATTTTTTATTCTGGTTTAAGTATTGAATACATATATTTGACAAATTCAAATGCGGTATACATATATAATCTAAATATCTACTATCAGATGGTTACAGCAAGTTGTTGTTGGTTTTTTCTCAAAGCTTCACAATGGGCTTTCTCGCTCTGTTCACCACGGGAAGGGAGTCGAACCCAGATTTTAGCGCTGTAAATCCTGACAATTGTCTCTGATTCACCGAGCGACTACGTCAATATAAGTTAGCATATATGAGTAAATCAAGCTGGAGACGGCCTTGTGCAAATTATTAATAAAAACTAGATGACACAACGTTTAAAAATTACACAGTATGAAACCTTTATTGAAGGCATCAGAATTTTGGATACATCTTAAGATTGAAGAGTAAGTTTCTAACGAAAACTGTCTCAATTATCTACCTCGAATATCGCCTTAAGAATTACGTCATTAAATAATTAAAAAGGGTTTGTTTGTTGTTGTTGTTGTTTAGCGCCCATATTGGACTGTTTTTTTGGAATCCGAACGCGTTTAATGATTGAATACATCAGAAATTTGAGCCATGTATTCAACAGACTTGGAACTCTCACAAAAGATAGTTCATCCAGCTAATATTCTTAGTGAACTGTAAGAACTACAAAGTGATTACTACTAGTATAAAAGTAAAATGTTAGTTGGAATTAACAATATAAAGTATATCACAGCGGTATGTCTGCGGACTTACAACGCTAGAATCCGGGTTTCGATACGCGTGGTGGGCAGAGCACAGATAGCCCATTATGTAGCTTTGTGCTTAATTCCAAACAAACAATTGTCCAAAGAGAAATTGACACATGAACAAATTGACTTCCTAGTTTTTAATATAAGCAATTGCTGTTTAAACACTGAAGAACAGCAAAATGTTGTAAAATCAATAGGCCTAAATGTTGTTATAAATGCAAGTTAACTGCAGATGTTGTTTTCTCTCCACAAGCCTCTTAATTTGTCTGTTGTGACTCGAAATCAGAGTTACGTAAAAATAGCATTTGAGATCTATCTTTTGTTTCACACAATTCGAGAGAAAAGAGAACTATGGGTGCGCTGAAGTTGCAGAAACACCCATTGGTTTAACGTACAGGAATACTGCGCGTGTGTTGTTTCCATAATAGAGAGGGTTTTCGATTTTGTTGAATTGTTTGCAGCACCTTCTACTATAAAAAAAAGAAAGAAAAAGAATTGTTCCAACGTCAATGCAAGTCGCTACCCAATAAACTTTTCGATAATACCAGAATTCAGCTGGAAGATAAGGAACAAAATATTATATGACGCTATTCATGTTTTGCAGCATAATATTTATAAAATATTGGAAAACCAATAGGCCTAAAAGTTGTTACAAAACTAGTTAACTGCAGATAGATATGAGATGCTATTTTTAGACACTTCTGAGCTCGAGCTGTGATGTGCAAATTAAAATGAATGTGAAACATCTTGCATAGATCTTGTAAAGTTTAAAGATGTTAAGTACTGTGCACTGGAAAACTTCATCAGACTGACAGAATAGTTCTCTATTATCATATACGCACAGTAAGTATTCAACAAACTTCACGCGTCCAGATGTCAGGTGTTGAAATGTCTCCATGTTGTCCACAACAACACCTTGTCATCATTGTAAATGTCGTCTCTCCCACTTGTATATGAAGAGTTTCTACTCAAGTACGTTGGGACGTCACTAATGGAAGAGAATTTCCGGTAGATGTCAGTCTTAACAACGCCAACCCAAAACCTTTATAGCGATAGCTAAAAAGGTTCGAGTGATGTTTATCTTCCAGGCGTAGAATTGACCACCTGTGTTATATATATTTAAACACTTTTAATAGTTTACTCTGTTTTAAAATCGCTACATAACAAAGGTCAAGATCTAAGCAGAATTAATGTAAATATTTCATATTCTAGTACTTTTCTTTAAGTTGATTTTCAACTAAGCCAATAGTAAACTAAATATAATAATTTACCAAACGTTACCGAGTGAGGCACGAATACGTAACCGTTGGCTATGTATCCATATAACTCAGTAAATGTTTACAAGTTAATAATTATAAGCCTCTTTCAGCAAAAAGAGAGGCTAAACTTATAAATTAATCTGGAAATAAAACCTCAACAAACAAGGACACTCTAATAATATAGGAATTTTAGAAAAAATCTAAGAGTCATTAAAACATGGTTTTCCTTTTCTTTTTTTTACATTTCTAAAGTTAATCATAAATGTATTGTAATATTTTTACCTGTTGTGAATTATGCAAATTAAATCAGTTATAGTTTTTATTAAGCCAATTCTAAGAACTTATGAGCCATATCCAGTGCCGACGAGGCCTTTCGTCTAATGCCAGGGTTCATCAGACCGGATGGATATACTAGGCACTTGTTTATACCACCAGGTTATATGAACATCATTTCACTCTTACTGAGTCATGTGGCTTACGTCATGAAAATATTTTTACATCAAGGAAATTAAGTCAATTAATTACGATTCTTATATTTTAAGTTGAAATTATTTAGTTATAGGCATTAGATCAAGCAAATGAGTTTAGTTAGTTATTTACGAGCGTGAAATTACGAAACTTATTTTTACTTAAACTTTAAAGTGGATTAAAATATTTAAATCAAAGTATTATTTACATATCGAGGAGATTATTTAATTAACTTGAATCTTAATCATATTTTTACTTCAACTGATTTATATGACATAATATACAATCATATTTTGACTTATGCACGTTTTGCATTTGGCTTCATCATGCTTGTATTTGTGTAACTAACCTCAGAAACATCAACATGAAAACAAATCAAATTTTTTTACTGTAATAATTGTTTGTTTATTTTAGTGAAAAGCTACACAATAGGCTATCTGTGCTATGTTAACCACGGGAAATAGAATCCCGGATTTTAGCGTTGTAAGTCTGTAAACTTACTGCTAATCCACTGGCGGATTTTTGTAAGTCCGTTTGTAAATCTTTAAGTTAGAAATCTCCCTATAAAAGTCTCAGATTATCTAAAGCTAAGTAATGAATTTTCTTTAGCTCAACTTAATATCGAAAATTTAATTTTGGATTTTGCACAATTATTTTTTTCCTTGAGTCATGCATTACTTAATGCAAAGCGTTATTCTCTTATTACTACTTCTTGGGGAACAAAAAACTTTGAACTTCGTTATTATTAGGCTTTTCCTTTTTACACTTTCCTACAACGAAAGCAGGACTTCTAACACTAAGCCCTATTACTAAGAGTATTGAAAAATTGACTACACTGAGTGTTTTTCCCATTATCGATCTATATAACTGATAGCATCATTAGTTGTACCTTATCTATATATTCGTATCGAAGTCACATCTTACACGATGTATCACTTTTTCTTTCCAAAATCAGATCAGCGATTCTGTATTTCTTAAGTGAAACATTTCGTGTACAGAAAATATTAATATAAATTAATCACTATTTAATCACTATTTTTGTGTTGGCGTAATGTGCTTATATGAATAAGATTGAAAATGTACTCTTATATCTGTATAATACAAGTCTCGTTTCTAACTATTTCGTTTTGCAAACAAATGCATTTATGTATGTAAAAATGTACTTATTTCTTATCATGCTAATTTTATAACATCACATCTACAATGAAATGAGATCATCAAATTACATAATAAAATCACTGACTCTTAGATAATCCAAGAGTAGGACAACCTCAAATACGTATGGCATCAATGGCTCAAAAATAAGTTTGAGAGCTTATAATACTAAACATCTGGGTTCGATCCCTCCTGTGAGCACATTACAGATAACCCACCGTGTTGCTTAACAATAAATAATCATACTTATGGTATTGGAAAGTATACCATATTCACGCTTTGAAAACTTTAAACTCCTAATACGTTTTAATTTTGCTTCAAAGACGCGGAAAACGATCAATAAATATTTATAAACTCTTTTTTTTCTTTTCACTAAAATTCCACAAATGAAAAACTTCAAAGAGGGTATTCCAGTTTATTAAAACAAATCAAATGACAATAAAAGGTATTCATTGTTACACATTAAACAAATTATGTAAAAAGGAAAAATACCTTTCTCTAAACAGTTGGATTTGTTGATTGTAGTTAACCATCTATGAAGTTAAAGGTTGCTGGCTCAGATTATTTTACAACTACGAAAAAAATCAGCCTTTGTCTACCGTCAAGTGTTATTGAATGAAATTAACATTAATTCAGGTACCTAAGAAAGGAATAACTGTAGATGTTTAACGATATTTTTTGACTTTCTCTGCTTTGTTTCTTTGTTGTTAAGCGCAAATATGCACAATAGGATATTTGTGCTCTGCCCACAGCGTGAATCGAAACCCGATTTTTAGCGTTATAAGCCATCAGGCTTACCGCTGAGCCACCGGGGAAGGGCTGCTTTTGTTTGCTTCTGTGCGTCTAGTAGTGTTAAATCCATGAATAATAATACTTTCTAGATAATGACAGTTTAGCAACAATACTTTTAACTTTTTAAACTCAGTTTCCTCGCCTCTTGGTCGATTACCTGTAAATAAAACACTTGCTAAAGACAAGCAGCCCCCTCCACCAGAGACACAGCGGTATGTCTGCGGACTTACAACGCTAGAAACCGGTTTTCGATACCCGTGGTGGGCAGAGCACAGATAGCCCTTGTGTAGCTTTGTGCATAATTAAAAACAAACAAACAATGTCTGCGGATTTACAACGCTAGAAACCAGATTTCGATACCTGTGGTAGGCAGAGCACAGATAGCCCATTGTATAGCTTTGTGCTTAATTCCTTAAGGTCAATATCGTATATGCTAAGAGTTGTAATAAAGACTAGGCACATTCAAGGTCATTCCGATCATACAGATGCTCAATCACTACTGCAAACCAACCTGGAATTCCTAACGAGATTCGAACCCAAGATCATGTTGAAGGATTGGTTGCTCAGTAAACGTGGAAATCCTGATATCAAAAACCACTTTCAGGCTCAGATCGCTTTCTTAGAGTTTTTAAGACATTTTATAACTCCAAGAAACTAGACAATTGGTGAGAACATTATATAATATATGATACAGGTGTATTGATTTTATATAGAATAAAATCAAAGAGCAAGAGCTAATACATAATCAGAAAAATGAGAAAATCACAAGTGAAACACTGCAATATATCAATATATGTTTCTAAGCCCATCTCCATAAAATGTGCCTAATGCTTAGAGGCAACAGTAGAGATTTCTGATTGCTTGGTATTTATAGTAATTATACGAGCAGGTTGTTCCAGATAATGAGAAGTTTACGTATTCACACCAGCCACGTGCATGTGTAATATCAGCGACAGGAAATACGTCTTGCGAAATTACAAGGTTTCCATGTCAAACAGTAATTACGCGAAACCTGAAGTAGTTAAATGATGTTAATTAAAACGTTGATAAAATGAAATGGTGCATATTACCAACCATACGAAATCCTAAATACTAGTTGCAAAATCACGTCGTCACGAACACATGACGAGTGATTAAATACACTTAATGACGAGAAATCGCAGTTTTTCACTAGTACAACATATACCAGTTAGCGTGTGCTGAACGAATTAATGCAGTCCTGGCGATTCCGTTTCACAAACTTTACGACGGACCGTGTGCTTACATCAAGAATCTGCATCACTTTAATAATTAAAACAAAATAACCTCGTTGATCAGATAATTGTTTTCGAGCAATTTTAAATAAATAGAATAGTTTACCAGTTTAGAAAACATAACACGCACGTGCTGTTTATATATAAATCAGATCTATAATAAGCCTAGATAACACAGTATAGTAACAGCATTTGAATAAATAAAGGCAGTTTCTTTCAGCGTTGAATGTTTTTCGTAACTAAGTCCCACAAAATACGTGTAAACATGAGATAAGCACGTAAGTAACACAGAACTTGGTTACCAACAGTCATAATATACAATAAATATCATAGCAACTGTAGATTTCTCAGGAAAGAGGATCACTTGAACTAATGATTTATTTAGTTTAATTGCACATATAAGATCTTCAACAGGATAGTATTACACTGGAAGAACAACATATTCTCTCTAAACGTATTGCAGAATAATAAGAAACAGCATCCATAACTGCACTTCAACAAGATGATCTTCATGCGTGTATGTTTTCTTATAGCAAAGCCACATCGGGCTATCTGCTGTGTCAAACCGCGAGGAATCGAACCCTTGATGCTAGCGTTGTAAATCCGAAGACTTACCGCTGTCCCATTGGTGGACTGTTCTTTATGACTGTACATGAAACTTAGTCAACTAAAAAAGCTGGTTTCTATGACTACAACAAAACAAACAAACACATATATTTATTTACTTCAAGATGCAAAGCTTTAATCTTTAAAGTAGGTATACTTAAGTAGCTCGTAGCTTTTTGTTTCTTTTAGGTAAAAAGAATGAATTCAAAATAAAGCTTAAGAAAATAATAATTTCTAAATAGCGATCATTCCAATGTAAGAATACTTAAATTAAAAACGATAAAATAATCGTATTTTGTGACGTATACGTTTCAAATATTAAAGTAAAGAAACGTAGATTTTTTATATGCATAACACAATATCAACCAGTCGGGATGTTGGTCTATCTAAATCTTTTCATTAGCACACCCAAAAATGATTCCATAGATTGAGTACTAATTTTGAATCCGTAGCAAATATAATATAAAATTGAAGTTCGTGGCAAATTCCTATAATTCAGTAAAGTATTTTTAAGTAAAGAATTCTCTGTTTTATCATCGGTAAAACTCAAATTATTACACAAGATAATAATTTTTCATAGAAGTATGATGTTATGAGACATTCTTTATTGAAACACAAATTGATTAACTTTAACACTTTAACCTAGCTATTATCAAATCAAGTCATTATTTTGTAGAAAAAATTCAGATGTAAACTTCAAATTCGATTAAATAATAGCTTATATCTGACTGTCATTAACAGCAAATCTTACTGGATATTCAGACTGGTATTGTTTTTTTCTTTCTTTTTTGAAAACCATACTTACCACAAAATTTGATCCAGCCAGTCGAATATAATTATATTAGTTTAATTTAAAGTTTCTTTTATTCAGTTTGAGTTTAAAAAAAGTTAATTTACTCTCTCCTTTTAATGCAGGTTTATATTGTAATTCTTTGAATTAAGTTTGTTTCTTTGTTTGGAATTAAGCACAAAGCTACACAATGGGCTATCTGTGCTCTGCCCACCACGGGTATCGAAACCCGGTTTCTAGCGTTGTAAGTCCGCAGACATACCGCTGTGCCACTGGGGACTCTTTGAATTAAGCATAAACTTTCTAAGCGGAACATTTTTTTTGTCATAGACATTCTTATTTAAAGTAATGCCCTTAACACTTTGTTAACAGTTTTGTAAAATAGATATAACGTTTCAGTGAAAACGAGCAGTTAAAACTATCTTCAAGCTTAGACATTTTTAAGCCAATAATTTAGAAATCGTATAAAATAGTTTCCGAAACTACATGTGATTATATCAAACAGTTTAAAACAAAAAAGAACCCCCCGGTGAGTTAGCGATTAGTTTACGGACTTACATCACTAAAATCCGGGAGGACAGAGCGCAGATAGCTCCTGGCGTAGCTTTGTGCTAAAAAATCAACATTTCTTACAACACTTCATCAGGTTCAGAATAACAGTTCCATCCAGTTATTTAATCTGTTTCTTACTGTGATGTAATTTTAAATGTCATATCTGAATGCTGTTAACCAGTTAACAGGTTTTAAAACTTTTTTTGAGTGCATTTTTGAAAACTTCCGTCTTCTCCCATAATATTTGTTTCCATAACAACACGATGTTAATTATGATCTTTTATCAAAAAATGGGAATGCCTGTGTACACTTCTATTCAACAGCTTAAACTGTATAAAGCTGATTTAATATTGAAATAGCTTTTCTATAGAGGGACATATTTCTTCTTTCTAAAGCTGAATTCTTTTTATAATAAATTAAGACTGTGATAGATACATTAATGTTTGCCACTTGCCATTCTTTTAGAGTATCCAATTAAAAGATTTTTCCAGAGGACAGTACATCTCCGAATTTTTAATAGCTTCTTGTGAAGTATTTTTAGCATATATTGTATACATTGACTCAAATCCTACTGGAGTCATTTCTTGAATATTTGGAACTAATACATTTTATTGACCACCTGCAGATAACACACGTGTAACCACTGTATGAGAAACAAAGTACCGTTAAATAACCCCGTAAACGTAATACACATATTTATAATATGTAATTCAAACTGAGCACTTGAAACAGTTTTTAACTAAAACTTTTTTTTTAGTTATTTTCTTCAAACTACTTCGGTATTTTCAATTATATTATGCATCTTACATGATATCTAAAAATGATTTGAACTGTGCTTATTGTTGCACTTTCGATTTGTTTGTTGTTAAGCACACAACTACATAATGAGCTATCTATGAATTGCCTACTAAAACACAACTTTTAGCGTTATAAGTCCTTAACCTACCGCTGAGCCACCGAAGGACTTACACTTTTGACTTCTTGTCTTTAACAAATACAAAATAAACTTGAATATATTTAACATGGGTTTATTATATTCTGTGTAAAAAATGTTGGACTATGTATTTACTGTTATTAAAAAAACACTCAGAATTAGTCACTGTTGTCTCAAGTGCAGAATAGAAGAAAAAAAACAAGTGAATGATAATCAGTTGTAAACTTCCAAGAACGTTAAATTCTGAAACGAAACAAAATGCTAATGACAGTTCTAGTTTTTGGGTGAGCCATGATTTTTCACACAGGTAATACTTGATTGTTTTAGAGCAAGGCCACATTGAGCTATCTGTTGTGTCCACCACAGGGAATCAAACCCAGGATTTTTGCGTTGAAAGTCCGTAGACTTCAGGGAGACAATGGGTAGTTCAAACTGTTTGTTTCTTCTTTTTATGTAATAACTATTATTTTTAGACAGTAAGCTGTAAGAGAATACTTGAGCTACCATAACGTGGTATTATAAATATAAAGTTATATTTTGCATTAATGGTCAGCTTTGAAACATAAGGTACGATGATTTGGTATTTACCTTGCTCAGTGCTTACGTTTTTACCTTTTTAATCAGCCGTGTTCTGCAAACAATACAGTAAGGTGTTCAAAGAGGCAGTCTTTAGCTGATATTACCAGCAGGCAACCAATCCTGAAGCAACATTTTCAGGACTTTTCACCTTAATGGTGGGGAATTGGGCGACGGGTAAACCCACGCTTCATGACGTCATCTTGCCTATCAATAAAAGCGGTTTTCACCGAACCTTTACAGAGACCAGCCCAGAGAAAACACAGGAAGACATCTCTGGACAGCAGCAGCAGCACACCTGATCTATAGGTTGGACTAATATCATAAGTTATCTTACATTCTAGGTAAAAACTGGTTCTTGTACAAGTGTTGACTGATTTCCCGCTAAAAAACTGTGTCTTAGCGTTTGTATAAAAATTAATGTTTTTTTCCCCCTTTTTATAACTAACATTAGAGTTAATACTTTTCGTTTGTTAAATGATCTTGTTAGATTTCAGATATTAGTTGAAGAAATGTTGTTCTAAATTCAAAATTTCAAATGAATTAAGGTTATGAGTATAAAGTAAGTAGTTAGTAAAACGTAGTCGTCTAATATAGAAAGACGTTCTACGCTCAAAGTACAGTTAACAAATTAATGTACATTTTTGAAGCAGTAGTTAACCTACATCAACTTTCTGATTAACAGTGACAAATAAATTTCCTGCTTCAAAAATGATAAGTTACCTGATCTGAAAATGATATTTTGCAGAGGTTTTATCTTATTCAAATTCCTAACCCCCTTAATTTTAACTTAGGAAGATTTCCTGCATATCTCAAACGTATTATTTGCTGGTGTTTTATTAAGATGTTATAACCCCTTGCAAAACATTTATAAAAGAAGAAAGAAATTTACCAGTACTATTTCAATTAACTAACGTATTTTATTAATGAAGGATTATAAAATGCTTAGTAAAAAGGATATCATTTTTGTTGTTGTTTTGTTTACTTTGTTTGCAATAAATAAATAAATACATTTTATATTAAGTTACATAAATGTGTAAACATCCCTTTGCAATTTGCTAATAAGAATGTTAAAACAGAAAACGTACATCTGGGTTTACTATGGGATACATCCTATACTATAAAAGGGGCGAAACAGCGTGTTGACTATTGCTTCATTATCGTTAACAAACTTATCCTTGTGAATGATTCAGATTATTGTCAGTGAGAAAATCAGTGAATGTGATGTGGCTTGCATGAATATCGTAAAGTTGTTATATAAAAAATGTGCGTTATAACAAAGGGTAAGCATTTTATTGAAGAGAAAAGGCACACATGTGAAGCTTTGTTTAGTAATTTTATCTTATTACTAAAATCTGGTAGTTTGAGAGCCCCGACCTTAGATTCAGAGAACTCATTAAAAAAATTTAAACTAATTTTGTCTATTTGTTTATCCAGTGTGTTTTGTTTAGAACCAGAATAATCGAAAAAATATTTATATAACTTAAAATAATTTGTTTGCAGGCTTATAACGTTAAAAATTGGGTTTCGATACCCACGGTGAACAAAACACAGATAGCCCTTTGTCTAGTTTTGCGCTAAACAACGAACAAATAAAAAACTCGAAGTATTTGTTTGTTTGGAATTAAGCTCAAAGCTACACAATGGGCTATCTGTGCTCTGCCCACCACGGGTATCGAAACCCGGTTTCTAGCGTTGTAAAGTCCGCAGACATGCCGCTGTGCCACTGGGGGGACAACTCGAAATAACATCGTTATTACATCACATCTTTGGAGTTTAAGTCCATTGCTTTTTTAAGAAGATTTCAGTTGTCATTGAAGTTTCAATAAGACTGGCTAGCTGGTTCGTCAGTTCTTGTGATTGATGAGTAAAGTTAATTGTAGTAAAAATAAATAGTTATAATAACAAAACATTTGAGTTAAAACAAATACATAATATTTTGTTTATTAATTTTTTACCAAAAT
>NW_013665918.1:210060-214219 GCF_000517525.1 Limulus polyphemus
CTGATTTATAAATGACTCATATAAATTGTTGTTTATTATCATGCACAAAGCTACACAAAGGGCTATTTGTGCTCTGCCCACCACGGGTATCGAAACCCGGTTTCTAGCAGTATAAGTCCGCAGACATACCGCTGTGCCACTGGGGGGCAACTCATATAAAATTGATAAAACTATATTTCACCAATTGAATCTAGTTCAAAATATAACAGTCGTTCTTCATTCAATTTAATAATATATTAGTTCCTCAACCACTACTGTGCCTGTTGTATCCCGATCTAATGAGACATGGTAGTGTGCCAAAAGCCTTTTCAACACTGTATATAGCAAATGTAGTTGACAAATATTTATGCCATATTGTTCTTTACTTTCAATTATAAGATGCTAGAATTAATTGGAGAAATCTAACAGCAACACCTATGCCACCTTTCAATACATTTGTTATTAACATTATAAAATGCAAAAATATACAATATTAGTATGTAGGGACAAACCTTATTGTGCTTTCTGAAAGATATATGTAAGCGAACACCGAAACATACAAAACTACAATAATAAATATTTTTCAACCATTTAAAAAAAAAACACTTCATTCCAATGATTATGGGTTCGTATAATATTACAATGCCAACAGAAACATATTCAAAAGTGAATTCAATACAATTTTTACTGCCACTCGGGCTGCTAAGTTCGATGGCTTTTAACAGTACAAATCGGGATTCTATGTCCACGGTGAGCACAGCCTAGATAGCCCAAGACAGCTTTACGCTTACAAACAAATATTTGTTCTATTAAGAGATTTTGTATAATATTTTATATTGTACTTATATAATGCGGTTATTGTTTTCGGAACATATTTAATGTAATAGTCTATGACAAAACTTACTTCGAACAAGACAATATAACTTCAGTTAATTTTTCTTCTCAAGATTCTAAAGGTGGTGAGACTCATTCAAGATCTATATCGATGTCCCATTGGATCAAGTTCACTGTACTAGTCGCCATGGCGACCATCTTCAATTGTTTTCATGGAACGGATGCTTATCCTAGAGGTTTCCAACATCTCGCTTTGGTTAAAAGACCGGAAGATAGAACGTCTTTTCTAAACTACGACCATGGTTTCGAGGTAGCAGGCCAACCATCTGGAACCTTTGAGCATGAAATACCAAATGAGTGGACAATGAGACAAGGACCAATCGAAGACACCGTCAACTACCTATCTTTCCTTGACAGACTGGTCAAGAAAACAGCAGAACGACAGGATTCTGACAGGGAACCAAAACGAGACGGGAATCGCAACTTTCAAACTCAAGGATGGCGGCGATAAAATCCTAAAATTCATTAGTAGATGACATTTCAAACAGATTGAAGCTTTTAATCTGGAACGTAAAGTCTAAAAATAAATTCATCTCCTAATTAACAAATCATAGTGTAATACATCTAATTTCGTAATCGTAACAGAAAATGTATTGTCTAAGAAAGACTGGTGAATAAAAATGTAGTGTTTGAACGATTCATTGAAATTTATTGATTGGTAAATAAAAAATGCGGTAGTTGAGCAGTTCATTTAAATTTATTAAAATAACTCTTAAACATATGGCCAGGTGGTTATGGAACTCGACCCGCAATCTTTGGGTCGCGGGTTCGAATCCCCGTCCCACCAAACATGCTAATGTAACAGTCAATCCATTGGTAAAAGAGTAGTGGCGGTGGGTGGTGATGACCTTCCCTCTAGTCTTACATTGCAAAATTAGGGACGGCTAGCGCAGATAGCCCTTTTCGCGAAACTCAAAAACAAACAAATTTAAATATATTAATTTAATAAGCAGTTTCCTCAAAAATATGTAGATAAAAACAATCGGTGACTTAATAAATTCAATATTCTCTGGAATAAGAAATAACCTGTAGTATAAGTATAGTATAAATAACCTGTAATATAAGTATAGTATAAATGCGAAGTTAAATCGTCTAATAAAACTTTTCTTGCTAATGGTGTGCTGTAAAGCACAGATATCCAAGAATTAGAGAAGGCATATATTTGTAATCTGAAAAATTAACTATTAATTTCATTAAAGTCGTGTAGAACCAAGGTATTAATTAATGATTAGAATTAATTAAATTATGACGTATGACATTATGAATGTTAACAGATTATCACTTTTCGTAGCACATTGATTAAACTGCTAGAGATATGGACATGTCGCAACAGCCATGTACCTCTTTATCGAGATGTGTAGGCGTATCGCAACAGTAATGCAGGTCCCTATCGAGGTGTGTAGCTTGTGGACATGTCGCAACAGTAATGCAGGTCTCTATAGAGGTGTGTAGTTTGTGGACATGTTGTAACAGCCAGGTAGGCCTCTATCGAGATGTATAGTTTGTGGGCATGTCCATTAAACTCAAGAGTGTCCAAACAGCCACGATGTTGTAATTATAAGTTAAAACTTTACAACTCAAACATAGTACTGTGTATAAGAAACAACTGACTTCTTAAGAACATCGACTGTAAAACTTTGGTGGTATAGTAATCTTATTCAGCATTTAATTCAGCTTCGAGAATTTCTTAATTCTATCTATTTCAGCATGCAGCGTTGTATAACTGTTTTTAATCCTTCAAACTCTCCTAAATTGAAGGAAGAAAAGCGTCAGCATGAATATATAACCCAGAAAGTTTGGGTATATGAAAACAGTGATGCTAATTATGCACTAAAGTATCTATAAAAGGTAATCTCGATTAGTATTCGTGCTCAACTAACTTAGTTTTTCTAATCATTGTTTTCATTGATAACGTAAAAGTATGTTTCACATAACCAGGGAGAGATTTTATCCCATATTGATTCCTCACCTTAGTTCATAAATGGGTCGGGCTTGACCAAATGGTTGGTGTTTCGGACTGCAGATCAAAGGGTGCTGCGTTGCAGACGTGCATGATATTACTGAACAAGTTCCACACTTTTAGCTGTGCGAGCATTATAAAAGTGACAGTCAATCCCGTTATTCTGTTTAAATAACTGAACAAGCTGCTGGGTAATGGCCTTTCCTCTAGTCATTAACTCAAAATTGGGAACGGCTACATAAATATTTTAAAACTCTGATCTGGCCGTTTAATACACGTGCGCATAAGGTACCATTTAGGTGGAAAATATTAATTCCAATCTATATATATAAAACCGCGAATGTCTCTCTCTCTCTCTGTGGGCCAGTTCCTTATGGACGGCAAAATCTTTAAAGGTACAAACTCCAAACTCGGGCTACAGATAAAACTTTGTGCGGGAAGTAACAAGGACTATGTGGTCGCGGCCTCACAGACTTACTGAGGCCGTAAATTGAGGCCAAAATGACCAATATAGCAATGACGACCAATTGGTCTCAAATTGAAAAAGCCTGACATTTTTTGGCAATGTGTGATCAAGAAGCCTATTATTTACGTTTCTTCTCCGTGTGAGGACTTCTCATAATCATTCTATTCATGATCAATTATATGTTAATACGATTTATAAACATCGTGGAGCCTTCATTTGCTTTTTTGCTCACTCCCTCTTTCCTTTCTCTCTGCTCTTTCCCCTCCTTTCTCATTTTTCGACACATACATTCCTACTCTCTAACTCCCCTTAACTGAAAAAGGTTGGTGCTTTCTCTCGAACATGTGCGCATACCCCCTCAACTAAATAGGCTTGCTTCAGCCAGATCTTTTGCTATACGATGACTTAAAAACGTTTGGTATCGGCAAATTTTCATTTACGTTGTTTTGCAACGTGAAGAGAATAAATCAATTCTTCATTAAATGGAACAATAATAAAGTCAGAATACGCTGCAAACGACACTTGACCACACAGCAGAAATCAGGACACCAAAAGGCAGGGAATTTGTTTTGGAAACTTGAAATGTCATACAAAGCGCATGCCAGAAGCAGGAGCAATGTACCGGTTTTGCTTTGAATAAAATAGCTTTAGAAATTTTCATTTTTTTCACACATTGTTACTTTTTTTTAAGTTTAATTAAAATATTTAGTTAGGTAAAGAAATCAGTTTGATTTTTTACCAAAAAAATCACGATAAATATGGTTGGTTTAATCAAAACAACTTAGAATATTTAAAGCCATTTTCATCCGAGCCAAGCAACGCCAGGCTCTGCTAGTGTACAATAAGTGAAACCATTAAAC
>NW_013665918.1:215127-217374 GCF_000517525.1 Limulus polyphemus
CACTCAATAAAATGACAAGTAACGGTGGGATTCAGCGGAAAAGATCTCCGCGGTTACTTAGCAAAACTGAGCGCTATATTGTGCTGGATTCTCCCATTGCATCTAAACCCAAACATTTTTGCAACAGCGCATTGCAGTCGCTCTCCTTCGCATAAAAACAAACACATTGTAATATTCCTTATTACAATAACACATGGAATAACAAAATACGGTTGTAAACAGCCCACTAGACAATCACATTGCATATGCGATATGTTCCAAGAAATTGGGGTGACCGCACATTTCTTATTTACTCGTTACAATTGTTCGGGAATTTACTATTGAATTGTTTCAACGAGCATCTGCTAGTATGCTATACAGCTTCTATACAGGTGAAGTATACATTACATAACAATATAATTGATAATAATAAAACTTTCTTTACTAACTTTATATGGTTTCCGAATAAGAAGAATATAATATTATTAAATCCGATAAAACAACACGCACAGCATCGATCGAAATGCTAATTGTAACAGTTACTTACGAGATATCAGTTTTTATGGTATATATAACGCCTACGCTGGTGAATCGTGACCTTTACATCAGTAATGTTTTGATACTATGTCAATATGACACGGACAATAATTTTAACAAAACTTTCTTTAATAATCTTAAACGGATTTCCAGTAAGAATAATACAATAAAATTACAAACTTACACGAACCTGTTTACGCTAACCAGTCTTAATTTTGAGCTGTTAAATTAAAAAAAGAGGACAGCTAGTCAAAAGCACCCACCACTACCTCTTGAGTTATAATTGTCTAACCGAATAGTAAAATATGACCGTTGCTATAATAATGCACCCACGGCCCCAAAATTCAGAGTGACTAAACCATGAACCTTCTGTTTCATGGTTTAACTACTTCACTACACCCGACACTAAATAAATCAATAGTTTAAATCGTGATAAATAATCACGCTAGACTGCCAATATCCCCCCCCCCCCACACACACACAAACACACACTTCTTCCTATTTATGAACTCATTGCGAATTACAAATCAAATATATTGACTCTTCACGGTAAATTCATTACTTATATAATTTTAAAGACATTTTATTAACAATTCTAACAAGATATGATTATACATGCCAATATATAATACTAACAGTCTTACGGAACAATTTGGTTTATCAATAGAGTTTAATTTACAATTTGCTAGAAAGTAAAACTATTTATTAGAGTCCTCTAGTATGAAACGAACTTATAATCACTAATGTTCCAAGATGGTACAATATTTTTTTTTTCGTTTGTCTCAAGTCGTCAAGAAATTAATGTCGCTTTTTTAGGTGAAAAACCCGAACAACTCGTATATCAAAACATTTATTAAATGAAAGTCTCCATTCTTATCGGCGATGCTTTTCCATCTTACAGTCAGGTTGTTAATGCCCTGATTAAAGAAATCACTTGGCTTTGAAACAAAAAAACATATTGATGTCCTCTCGAACAAAAAAGATGGTATTCTGATGGTGCCATATCTGGAGAATATGGTGGATGCGGAGAACTTCCCAACTCAACTCCGTAATCTTGTATTATATCAAACGTGCCACATGTGGACGTGCACTGTCGTGGAGAAGAACACCTTTCCGATTGACGTGTGAATGGCGTTTCTGATGAAGGGCTTGGTTTAAACGTTCCAGTTGCCGACTATAGATCTTTGCATTGACAGTACGCATTGGATTGAGGAGTTCGAAATGAATTACTCCTTTGATGTCCCACCAAATGATGTCTGAGAAACTTGTTAGTTTCTCCTTGGCCAAGGACAAAAGCAAATAACTTTACTCCCGTTTTTTACCAGCATAATGGAAACTGACGTCGACATCAGGGGTTGGAATCTCCCAAGGAGGAAAGTAATAATATTTGTATTTTGCAACATTTTGAAGATTCACGGACGAAAAAAAATCTTCAGTTTTTATCGACATTGGAGAGTTATTTTGGTGAAAGGTTCCGTAATAATCTTGCTAATTCTTTTGAATGAAATGAAAGAGATAATCGTAATACAAAGATATTGCTATAAATTTGAGTTGGATCTTCCGTCTCTGCAGGTCAAGGGGTAGGACACCACAGTCCACTTCCATAGCCGATATACGAGTGTGTTTCAATGCTCCACAACATAATCGTAGACAACGATTCTGAATAAGGTCCAGTTGTTTAAGGACTGAGCGACTCGCAGAGTCATAAATGATACTGCCATAATCAATGAC
>NW_013665918.1:218330-238615 GCF_000517525.1 Limulus polyphemus
GGATTCGAACCCGCGACCCTCAGATTGCGAGTCGAGCTCCTTAACCACCTGGCCATGCCGGGCCTGGTATATTGGAAGCCTATTTACCTAAAACGTTAATTTCTAAGACTGCATAACCAACCCAGTCTCCCTTCAGCATCCTTTTTAGTGATAACCCAGAATCTGGCTGCAAGTCATGCACATCGTTAGAATCAGTCTGAACATGCTGAGCAATGGAAAAACGAAATCTCAAACTTGTTTCTCTTCTCGTGAAAACATCAAACCATGTTATCAGACATACATGCACATTTTGTGTTTTGCTTGCTAGATCATTTATTTTTTCTTAAATCATTCTCAAAAATGCTCCAGAATAAACCATTTTGGCATTAATTTTTGTTTTAATTTCTTGTAGAGCGCCCTGAAATTCCAAGAGGGACACCTCTCTCATACATTACCCCCCTCCCCTGTGTTTTCGTTTCCGCCTCAGACTGCTGCTCAAACACACTTTTACTTGCTTTACTAGTAGACTCACTCGTCTCCCGAATTCATGAGCCCGTCCCTGCATTGAACCTCCTCATGCAAGGTGCGTATATTTTACTCAATAAGTGATCTCTGACTTAACTAGAGCGCGTTTGCTAAACTGATCTCAACCAGTTAAATCAAAGATTTTGTTGCATATCCTGTAAATTTATCAGAATACAGCTTATTGTTCTAATGCGACTTCTCTGAGAACACACTGCTTTTCTTTAAAAATGCTTATATCAGTCGCAAAATGCTTGGAATATTACCAGTGAAGCAGATGTGGATGGGATCACGACAAAAAAACCAAAAAACCGTGACCGTGAAAGTTAAGTCGCAGAAGAGGTCAAAATAGAGTCTAACGCAGTTAAAGCAGCTTATGCAAATGACAACAAAGAAGGATAGTCAAATCAATAATAGGGTAAACAACCTCAAAGAATCGACAAAAACAAAAGAATTCCTCTAGCGTTTCAACAGGATCCAAATGATAGAAGATTCACGGTATCAACAGCAGTGTTAACTCCTAAAACATACAAAACGAAAGAGAACAGTGATAACAAACATCGTGTGCATACTTCAGGATTTTCTGGGATGGAAAAACACCGATAATCAGCGGACTGCTTGAAAAAGGGTTTATGTTTGGAGAACACGACTGTTGGTTGTTGTTGATTAGGATAAGCTAGCAGGAACAAAAGTTAGATAAAGTAAATAGCGATAAATTAAGAATTCTTCTTCATCTATTTGGAATAAAAAGTTGTTTACTCTACTGCATAAAATTAGTAGAACTGAAGTAAAAACTAAATGAAATCAGTTTGGTAATAAACTTTTTGCGTTTATATATTTGAATGCTGTTATATCTTCACTATCCCACAGTGTTTTCAAATGTTTTAGACACCGCCTTTCTTGCTTCATATATGCTACTATCACTAAATACACAGGCCTGCGATAGTTTTAATATCTTGAAATTTTTATATGTTCTACAGTAATTCCTTTACGTTGACTCACAAAATGATATCCATTTTTCTCCATCACGTACAGATTTTTCACAAAATGTCATATATACTTTTATATAATGAATCATTTTCATCGAAGTCGAGCCACATTTTGTTATGCTTAAAATCTTGACAGCCATTGGCTATAGATTTCTCTAGACCAATTGCGACGTGAGAGTCTCATCGATCCTTCTAGAATCCACGAGAAACATAACTCTAGTATATAAACGGTTAACAGGCCGCATGATGTGTCATTTCTGGATAGTATTTGTTTGTGAGTGCACTTTGACTTTTTTTTCTTTTCAATATTATTTATTCGTTGCTATGGCAACAAGAGGTTGTGTTAATGATCCAAACATATTCTCTTATATTTTTAGTAAATTTGTTGTAAAGAAACAAAGGCAAAACATTACGGAATTCGTCAAAAAAAGCATATTACGCGTATTTTGGAATAAAACTTGAGGACCAAGACAAATTATGGGCTCTGCACAAAGTTTTCACCGTTTGTGTCGAAGAGTTGAGACAGTTGACTAAAGGTAAGAAAAATATTTTGCCTTTTGGAATTCCAATGGTCTGGCGTTAGCCTAGAAACCACGGAGATGACTACTATTGTTGCTCATGTAATGTAATATGCAATGCTACAACACTCGAAGTAAAAAGGAAATTTCTTATCCGAACCTTCAATCTGCTATAATACCTGTTGCTCATGGACCTGATGTATCTGTACCCACTCCACCGGAGACTCTTGATACATTTTCATCGGATTCTGAATCTGATGTAAATAGAAATGATGATAGGGATTGTTTTCAACCTGAAACATCTGGTGAACCACAACTTTTTACACAAGGTGAACTTAATGATTTGGTTAGAGATTTCGGCCTTCCAAATGATACTTCTGAGATTTTGAGTCCAGACTTCGGGCTAATAACTTACTTTCTCCAGGGACGTCATTTTACTGGTACAGGAATGGTGAGAAAGAATTTATATCATACTTTTCGCAAGAAGGTTCACTGGTTTATTGCAACAATATTGCTGAATTAATACCAATGCTAGGAGCTGCAATCTATGAACCAAGTGAGTGGCGATTGTTCATTGACTCCTCCAAAAGAAGTCTAAAGGTTTTCTCCTTCACAATGGTAACATATATGCATCTGTTCCTATTGCTCATTCGGTTCACTTGAAGGAAACGTAAGAAAATCTCGAACTTCTTAATAAAGTCAAATACAAATAACTTGGTTGGCTATTTTGTGGAGACTTAAAAGTCCTTTGTATATTGTTGGGTCAACAATCCGGTTATACAAAGTTTCCATGTTTTTGGTGTGAATGGGTCAGCAGAGCACGAAATCAGCACTGGATAAAGAAGCAATGATCACGCAGAGTCAGCCTGATACCAGGATCGAAAAACATTGAACGTGAAATTTTGGTTGACACAAAGAAAGTCCTATTACCACCACTTCACGTAAAACTAGGCTTGATGGAATAGTTTGTAAAGGCCTTAGACAAAGGTGACGACTGTTTCAAGTATCTATGGGGGCAATTCCCAGCTCTTTCATAAGCAAAACTTAAAGAAGGGATTTTTGTTGGGCCTCAGGTTAAGAAATTGACTTCGGATGAACAGTTCGAAAGGACAGTGAAGAAAGTTAAAAAATAATCGTGGATTGACTTTAAAGATGTTATTGACAAATTCTTAAGAAACAACAAGGACTCAAATTACGAAAATATTGTCAATTACATACTCGATAAATTCAAATAATTGGGTTGTAATATGAACTTGAAAGTTCATTTCTTACACTCACATACTGACTATTTCCCTGAAAATCTCGTTGCTCTCAGTGAAGAACAAGGGAAAAGGTTTCATCACGACATCAGGGAAATAGAGAGGAGGTATTAGAGAAAGTGGAACATCAGCATAATGGCTGATTACTGTTGGTCATTGAAACGAGATGCTCCAGACGCAATACATAAAAGAAAGACCAAAACACGTAGTTTTGAGAATAAAAGACGTAGCTTTCACACACACGCACACAAAATCAGGATTTGACATCAGTGTTCTTCCCTATTCTTCAGTTTGTTTTATTTTTGTTAACAAACATAACAATAAAAATGTTCATTGTGGTAAACGAAATAATAAGTAAGAGTTTTTTTTCCTCCCGATGTAAAAAAAAAAAAAAAAAAAAATCCTTACGCGATAGAAAAAATAATAATATTATTTTCGAAATCTGCGTAGCTGAATTATGGAAAATCAGTTATTAAAACCAAAACAACTTTTATGAAGTTTAAGTTCGCAGACCCGTAATGTTAAAAATTCTTGTACACCAGGGTTCAAACTTTTATGCATGTAGGTATACAGTAACGGCATTCTATGTGAGATACTGCTTATTCATTAGTGAGAACGGGTTTGATGCACGACGAGAATCAGTAAACCTCCTTCTACCTCAAGGCGAGATCGATGTTTGGTTTTGATGGAAGCCAATGCAAAAACTTTTGACATGCCAGAAGGAATCAGCAGTAAAATATGATATACTCAAATTAAGATGTGTGCAGTATTTTGAATTTTTTTTTATGAGCCTCCACCCCCACCCCCTCCTAACATTTCGTTTTTTTTCCTTTTTCCTATATGTTCTTGGTTATTACAATGACTTTTTTCTTTTTGTAATCAAGTTTATGACCAAGTAACGAATAAGTGGCAATATTTCCAATGGCCAGCCATTTGTTTTCCTTTTATAATTACAGGAAGTCACGCCCTTCTGAAAAGACAAAGACTTTCATTTTTATCGCTCAAAATCTGTTTAGTAATTGTTCTTGTACGATGCTAAGTGTGTTTCTTTAGAAAAATAATAACATAATGCTAATTAACATAACTATTTCAAAGTCAGTATTTTCCAACTTCTGCTGACATCAGCTGATTATCTATGAAGATTAGTGGAACATTAATTAAGCAGGGGAATGATAATGTATAATACAACTTTAATATAGTATTTTAAGCAGTCACTAGTAAAAAATATGATCATTCCTTACTGTATTTCGTTCTCGGTGGGAAGTAAAGATGGAAAGGACTACATTCAATGTACGTTTATATATTATACATAGGTTTATCTAAACGTGTTTTCCAAATATTAAAAATTGTTGTTCTAATAAAGACAGAATATGAGTGTTATTACAAATCTCGTGGAGAATTCTATAGATATTCAGCTGGGGGATTCTTAAAACACTAACTGGCTGAAGAGTTTTTGCTGATACAGTGAAAGCACTATCATAGGTTATATATATATATGACAATCAACGGAGATAATAGAATTTACATTTTGAAATCAATGTAAAAGTTTAAATGGGAAATATACATAATATCATATCAAATAATAACATTTCGCATCTAGAACTGCTTGCTAATCGCTATGTAATTCAATGTAAAAACCTATTTTTTTATTATAATTTTACTTATTTGCATTTTTCAAATCAAGATACCATACGTGTTAAATATATATATGTGCGTGAATGTAATAACTTTGATAGACTGTAAAATGTAAACTACATTTGACAAACGCCATCTCGCGTTAATTTTGGTGAAACGCTAAGCCGGTATCCTTTCGTGTCAGTTCAGTTGTAGTTAATCGATCGCCTGTCTGCTTGCAGCAGCTAAAACTTTAGAGATGGCAGAGAAAGACATACAGTACTATGAAACACAAGAAGATAAAACAAAATGGCAAAGTACAAAAGAATTTATATGGAATCCTCGAACACGACAGTTTTGTGGAAGAACGGGAATTAGTTGGGGTACGTTTTTAAAATGCTATTGTTTCATCGTTTTTCTTTGCCTAAGGTTAAAGCCATAAGGTAATGAGTCAGTAAAGTATGATCTAACGTTTGTGCTAATATTTAAGTCCTGTTCAAAATTTCTATCTTTGTAGAAAACTCTTATCTGATAAAATTCGAAGTTATATTTTGCAATACTATTGTCTTAGTATTTAGATAGATTATGTTGCAAATATTAACTACCAGTTATGCACTATTCCTGAATTTTAAATTACTGAAATGTTGTAATAAACTTAATAATGTTAGTTACCACTACTACCCTGCAACGTAATCCATCAAGTTCGAGTTAAATTGAAATTGACCCACAAGATACGTAAAATATTCAATATCTAATTAATTATTTTGGTGGCGCTATTCTGTGTATCGTTAGTTCATTTAAGGCGCATAAGAAAAAACTAAAAAAAACGAATACTAGAGAGTAGAATGCGTTGTAAATTAAACGAAAATGTATTTTGCTGTTATAATTTTATTATTAGTTTGTATAAAAACCAATTACACTTACTGAGTTAGAATTATTAAAATATGTTTGTACTGTGTCAGTGTGCTAAGCCTTTGAAATGTTTGTTCATTCTTTACCTACATATTACCATAAGGCAAAGAAAGTTTACCTTTTTCCGAAGGTTTTTCAGTATGTACAGAAAAATTAGTTGAGGCTACAACTTGAGATACGAATCCACTAATCATTAAATTCCAGTCCTTAAAAATCCAAAGGAGCCAGTTAACTTAGGATTTGTTGATTTGGTGGTCATTAAGTTTTGTGTAAGTTAGTGCCCTTAGTCAGACAGACAATTAACCAGCTAATGTTGTATATCTATAAATAAAAATGTACTTGGTCTTTGGTAAGGTATGAAAGTTTGGAGACTACTGTTAGTTTTGTACAGATAATTAAGTATATTGTGGATTTATAGCACAAGATTTGAAGTAAAGCTGAGAAGTAATTTTATAGTTTCATTTTTATTTAAAATTGTTATAGGTGTATCTTAAAGAAACTTAAACATTTTAGATGTAAGAAGCAGTAATAGTGTTTAATAGAAAATATCTTTAATTTTAGAGTAAATAATTCTCTATATCTAGAAAACATTTAATGCAAATATGACATTTAATAATACAAAAATATTTTATAATATAGTATTTTGATTGTGTTACAAACATGATTTTCATGAAAACATAACAGAAGAATATGCAGAAATGTTTGTATACTGTTTAATCAATTTTATATACTTCTAGTTTCTGTAACATAAGAAAAACATTCTGGCAGCTTCTAGCATATCCAAAAATAATCTTGGGTAAGGTATAAAAGTCATTTATAGTGCAAGGACTTTATCTTCTATACCTATGTGTTTCTCATAGAAGCAAACTTTATCACATTTGTGATTTTATCTGTACAAACCCGTGTGTTTTATTTCATTTGTTTATAACTTATTCTTAAATTGATTCTGTATTACATGAGTATTCATTGGTGTTCATGTATACAAAAAGAGAAAACATGTTTTGTAACCATAAAATTCATGAAATTTGTGGAAGAGCATCTTACTCCTTTGTTATATAGAGTATGTTATTAAAATTATGTTTTAATAATCTAGAAAATGTCCCTGTTGATAATCATGTACTAAACACCAGTTAAACATTATAAAATTACATTTACTTTATTTCAAAGTTTTGGGTTACTCATTTTAAGCCAGTTTTAGGTATATAGTGTATAAGATTACTTTATCGTTCTCCACCTTTATCTTGTTTTTTCACAGAATCAGCAACAGAAAAGTGCAATTATTACATCTTGTTAGCATGTAGTACAAAAATGTATGCTTTAAGTCTTTACATTGTTTTCACTACCTCAGTTGGTTTCTTCTCATATAAATTGCTTATATTAATAAAAATTGAATAGTTTATTTAATATAATAACTTCCTCTTTCTATATTTTTTCACAATACATTTGATTTTCAAATCAGGGGATAATACAGGCTAGACTTGGGAGCGTTTACAGCTTTGGAGCGCAAAATTTAGGCGCTCAAATTTGAAAATCTAATTCACGAAAAAGTTAGACCAGAAATCAAAACAATAAAAAGTATAATAATAAAATCAAAAATTTTGGTTATATTTTTTTCTCTTTTGGTGTTTTGTTATACTTCGAAATCCATCTGAGTAGATGCACATAGATATATCATAATATTTAAAAGTATCTATTAGATTTTCGATTAAATGTATCTGATAGTTTATTTTTCTGCGAGCGCTCCCTACAATCCCCAACTCAATTCTCGGCAAGTTTCTGCCACGCGGAAACTTGCGTTGTTTGCTCTCGATTACCGCCGCCCAAATTAATTGTTCTGTATTACCCTCTGCAAATGTAACTATTTAAGGTTTTTCATGCATGTTGAATAGAGTTATTAAGAGAAAGTGTTATGGGTTAATTTAATTATTAGAGTACTATCCTCACTTTTATTATAAAAATGATGTGATTTTCTAAAAAATGTGCAAAAGAAGTTTATCCAAATATTTTCTGGATTACGGAGTTATGTTATTAATGTTCTTTTCAGCTAAATATGTAATAAATCACTTATATATACATTTTATTTTAAAGGATCTCATAAAAATGTGTAAAACGTTAAGTACTGTTAATATTTGGAGAATTTCCTGTTGCAGCCTCAGAAAAAGTATACATTGTGTAAAATGAAAATTGGGGGTGGGGGGATCACTAGAGTTGTTTGCAGCTGATAGCCATAAATAAACCAACTCCTATCATTTGTTCAGATACTTAGCATATAGTATGAACATTTTAATATTTTACAATATGCAATTCTTAAAATGCTTCCTACATAAAATTTATTGTGCTTGTATTCTGTACCTTAAGTACTAAATATCCTTTACAGTTTGATCTCAAGTTCAATGCAGCTGCAGTATCATTCCAAAAAATATGATTTCAACTATCAAAAAAATTAATAGAAAAATAGTTTTCTGCTACTTTTTGTGAATATTGCTAGTGATTTGACTCTTTTTTTTTTTTTTGGAAGTATGGTAAGTTTGGCCAATTCAATACTAATAATTATTATTTAAAGGAACTAAAAACAGATTTAATGCTGAACTCAGTCTCGTAAGATAAAAAAAAAAATCTTGAAATGAATAATACTAAAGACAATTTCATGTAGTATCAACAGCAACCATGAGCTAACATTTTTCTACATGGATATCCTATAGTATTCAATGTACTGACTTAATTGTTATGCCTCAAGATCAGATTCTGACTACTAGCCAGAATAAAAGTTTTACATCATCTAAAAATAAACAATCGGTGTAATTTAAAAGTATACAACTATATTTTTTGAAGATATAGATAAAGAAAAGGATATTAAAAGTCAAGTTATTTATAAGGAGATATAAACCTAAACTCCAGAGAGAAGAGTCACCAGTTTTCGATGCCATTGTTACTTCTTATGTTATATCGTGTATTCAATAACCAATTTAAGATTTCATTTACGTATGTTGGTTCAAATGTTTGTTTTTAATTTTTCGTTATTCGCTCCCTTTAGATCTATTTCAAACTATCCTAAGCAATGGCTTTTAGAAAAATTATTCAATTTCCACGTCACATCTAACTAATAATATTGCGAAACTGAGTTTCTCAATTTATTTTATGAGAAGTAACTGAAATATATTTGTTCAAGTTGGGGCGTGACCATCACAATTACGAAAATAGCTCGTGTATAACAATAGGAACTGTTAAAAGTCAGACTTTTTGGTATTATCATATTTGATTTTTGCAGTTTCAAAAGACTTTGACTTTAAACTGAATAAAAGTGTTAGATGCATTGAAGTATTAAACATATTTTATATATATAAAAGAGAGAGAGAGAGAAAACTCGTTCTAATAACCGCCCAATTGTCAATATACAAGTCTGTTTTGTGTAATTCAATTTTCAAGATAATTTTTCTAGATGAAAAATAAAAACAAATTGGTGTACTCATGTTGGTGTTATAATTTTAAAGAAAAATACGGTAGATTGGAAGTTAAGTGTACGGAAAGAGTGTTTTAGATTGGAACCTTAGTAAGCTGATAATGCAACATTTATAGAATTGTATATGTGTTTCCAAAGTCCTTGAATTAATTTAGTTCTTTGGACTTTCTCTGTTGAGTGGGAGAGTTAGTTTTAAAATAGCACAGTCTACGACACTTCAACACGCACTATGACGTCACGGGTTACGTTTTATTACGTAAATATCAATTCAAAGAATGGTATGCTACACCGTAATATTACTGTTACCATTTGAACGGATTGGTAAAAATTTATTAATTTATTTTTAGTTTTTTTACTTTCAATACAAGTTATTTATTTAAATTATCACCGTAACACAATAAATTTTGATATGATTTCGCAACAGCATATGGATGATGGTTTTAATTTTTTTACTCAATAAGAGATGGAACATAAATGACTGAAAAATCATACTCGAGAACTCTCCGTTGTTGCGCGTTTTAGCAACATATTTTAGTAACATATTAGCTCACATTGCATAACAAAGACTATACATATACACGGCTGAAAATTGCAAGTAAGAACTATATCAATTCTCCTCAGCCCAAATGGGCTGATGGTAAGGAATGTCATCCAGCGGAACTTGGGAATTCGACGTAATTTAAAAGTAAGCGTATAAATACAACACTTTATTCAACTTTTATAGCACATCTTCCCGGGAAAATGGGGTTTATCATTAAGCAAAATCTTGCATGTAATATTAAAGGTCTCAAACTTATTTTCAGTTACACACATGACCGCGCTTTATGCTGACTAGTTTTGTGTTGATAAACTATCTCCTATAGAATACTTTCATGTGACGTCACTCGCTCGCTGAGAACTGTTTATCCGCCATACTGCGAGTCAAGCGACGACTACGGGTACAGCAAATTCCCCATATGCCACATAAATTGAAAAATAATAACGCCAGAACCCTGGTATAATATGTATTACTTGATATAGGAAAAGAACCTGGCAAATTGTAATGTTTACATAAGGAAGATTGGCTAGTGTAACCGTTCCTGCACTTCTAAAGGTTTAAATTTTTTATTGACTTTTATATCTACCTATCAGGAAGGAGGGTTCGTGGCTCGCCAAATAACTCTTTTTACAGAGGCCTTACAAACGTTTTGGTATTCAATATTTGTGTATCTATGGAAAAGGGCATGAATTAATCTCTTCTTTCTTTTATGTTTGTAGTTTAAAGCTATGGTATAATTGGAATACTTATAAAATCTATCTGAATATCTTGTATATATCATGCGAATTTCTTATATTGATATATTATTCGGAATTTGTCTCTTCTGGTATGAGCAATTTTGACAAAACACGTGGTCAAGAAGGTCGTTAAGTTGATTTCATTCTAGTTGCTTTTATTTTTTGTTATTCTCTGCAGATAACCCCCTGTTCTGCCTATGTAATGTAGCATTGTAATGTTGCACATTGGGTAAAGATATCGACAATAGCGTTCTCCAATGATAAGTGAGGTGATGCCTCAATGCTATAAGCTCCCTTATGTTTCAGTGGAATTAACCAACAATGACCTATGTGGTGCTTGCATCCTGAGAACAAAGCAATATAGAATTTGATATATAGTACTATGATATCTTAGCTCATTCAAGCACTAGCCCTTAATTTGGAAAGTGAAGTTCAACTTCTTTCTGAAACTGCCACCCAGTGGCACAGCGGTATGTCTGCGGACTTATAACGCTAGAAACCGGGTTTCGATACCCGTGGTGGGCAGAGCATTGTGTAGCTTTGTGCATAACTACAAAACAAACAAACAAACATTCTGTAACTAGTAATACTCTCCTAAAGTTTAACCTTTAACATGGATACTTATTATCTTAAGTTCTTATTATAGTTTAGAGATTTAAATATATAGTAAATGTGGTGCCTTTGTCCAATACACACATTATTTTGATTTTTTTAATTTTTACATAAATGTTTTCACTGTTTTACATTTTACCTAGTCTTGCTTTTTGAAACCGAACCAAAGCTAGAGAACTCAGGAGTACTTCATAATCAATATCTTATTAGAACTTCCATTATTCTGTAAACCTATCCCATCAACCTGAAGAATATCTGTTTTATTTAAAAATAACACATAATGGATACAAAGGAGAAACTTTTGGTGCCGTTTTCACAAGATATTGCAGAGCATTCCGTTTCCTACTCTTGTGTTTAAGTTTTAGAAGGCTTTGTTGTTAGAGAAATGGCACCTTCTACAATTTGAAGAATTTACAACCAAGAAAAAGTTTTTATCATAGAAGGGATATGATTGTTTGAGAGAGTTTGAGTCTAAGAGAAGTTCACTTCTGAACATCAGACTTTTGCTAATGCAGCAAAGGTTCATGACTTTTTTCTCTTTGCTGACACAGACTTAGGATGAAGAACTACCACGGTTTGGTGCACTCAGAATGGCTGATCGAGTTCTTCTGCCAAGGATCAAACTCGGTGTAAGGCAATCACAGACGACAAGGTGTTGTGGTATCTGGCGAATCTGACACCTGATGGGGCTGTATGTATATGACTCCCAGGCCTTTGACAGCCAGAGTAACAAATCCAGCTCTTGTGAAAGCCACTGGAGACTAGTAGTTTACGGTTACGTAGCTGTTGTGTAATTTCTGATGAAATATCGTGCAGATTTCAAGTTTTCGATAGTTAGATTCTCACTCATTCTTAAGTTAAGTTAAAACCAGTGAATACGGGCTTAAAGTTTGCACTAGTTCTCCCCACCCCAATTTCTGTCTTTCTTTGCAAACAATTATAAACTGAAATCAACATCAGCCAGACTTTTAGCAACCTTTACTGGAAATAACTTTATTAGCACCAGACCTAGCAAGCACGAGACCCCAAGCATCAAGGTATCATTCAGAGGAATGTGATAAAAAAAATCATCTGCAGTTAACGTGATTTTTGTCACAAGTTTTAGACCTATAATCTTTTATTACTGTATTCTATAATACTTTATTATGCATTTGTTATTCGTCATTTTCCTGAACTTTCTTTTCTAACAAGCTTATACATATATAAAAGTTTTACTCAGTACTGTAATAGACCTGGTAAGTTAACAAAGAACGTACCAATGCAGTTATTTTTTCGAGAACCATCTTTGTCACTGTGAACTTTTATTTTTAGCCAGAACTACAGTTGATTCTGATGTTATAAATACCTCACGTGTAGTAAGTCGGTCACATGTACCGAGTTTCTGGCTTTGGTCGTGAGACTAAAGTTATGCCAGCTGAGCAAAATTATTTTAATTTTACTTATACATATATAGTTTTAATGCGAGCTAATTGCACATGTGCAGATCTAAGTAACGACATTTTTTCTTGATGTTCTTAGTAGAAACTTTGAAACACCAAAAGCGAAATGGATAGGTCGATAAGAAAATCGCCTTTTGTTTTATAGCATTAGAAACTACTGAAAAATAATACTGCATGAAAAGTTGTGCAAAATTATAGTCTGAAATGATAGAAAACGAGCTTGAGACCGTATTCTTAAAAGTTATAACATGTTTTATGTCTATAAACAGAAATTGTAAACTAGACTCGTATTTTCTACTTAAGAAGTTCATACTTCCACCATATAATACTGAAAAGCATTCCTAGAATTACGTAATCTACATTCCAGAGATAAAAACATGCATAAAAGTTGTGATTAATTTAAACACTTAATACAGAACATCATTTGAGCGTAAACACGCGGGAGAAGTGTTAACATTCAGTTATCCAAAGAAACGGAAGAGAAGTTTTCTGATTCAAGAGCACACATAATATACATCACACAATATAGGAATACAACTATATGAATGCTATGGGTGAAACACACAATTTTAATTCTTTGACAAAAAATAGCTTATCAAAATAAAGTAGTTTTGGAGACGTCAGTGGATATTTGTATTGTTTAGAATGAAAGTTTAGTTGACGAATCCAACTTATCTATCTATCTATATATATATATGTATTGTTTAGAATGAAAGTTTAGTTGACGAATCCAACTTATCTATATATATAAATTTGTATTGTTTCATATATTTGTTTTATAAAAGGAAACAATAATGTTAATATTAAATTTAACACAATTATTTGTGTGAACAAATGTAGTCTTAAAGGAACAGGCCATTCGTCTTAACGCACAGAAAATGCTAAGCCAAGCTTTCATAAAACATATTAAAATTCATACCATACCTACGGGTTATTATCATACACAGGGAAGTCCTGAACCTTTGGTGAAAAATAATAATATACATTTTTATTTTTCACAAAGCGGTTCAGGACTTTCGTATTATTACGACAGTACAATTAAATTAATCATATGTTTGACATTTTTAATTTACATAATGCTGACTGTAGTATAGTACTCATAATTAAGAATAAATGAAATGACTGTGGACTCCAGAAAATCTTTCGAAGTTGTTTTATTTATTCTTTGTTTCGGCTTTACACTTTCGCCAGGAGGATATTTTTATTTTATTTTTTACTTATTTTTTTGTAATGAACTCTCATCACTCAAATTAAGACCGTGGTATTCTAAGAATGGTGCCATGTCTACATACCTAAGGCCCAATGGTCCTAAAACCATTAGTTCTAAAACAACTGGCTCATTCATGGTGATACGAGAGGTTAACCTTTGTTCTGTAGTGAGTAGCAAGTAACACGGGGCAGTAGAAGTCAAGAAAAGTGACTAGTGAGTTCAGAAAGGCTAGTAACGAGTTACTGTTCTTTATCTTTTTTATTTTATCATGTATAAAGTTGTCAACAGAACAAACAAACAAGATATTTCTAAACCGTCTTTCAGGTATTTTATCGATTCTGTGAAGTAACTGCAAGACCATTCAATGTATCTCTTGTGTGTTTTCTCTGAATTGGTATTGTTTTAAAAATACCTATCCCTCCACTAAGTAAAATCAGTAGTTTATTACGATAATAACCATTTCTGAAAGATTGATAATCATGATGATAACATGTGGAACCAAAGCTATGCTCACTATTTCCCTGCTTCCAACACATACAAGCATGCATAGACATCTAGTCAATGGTTACATCAGAATTTCTGGATAAATCTTACTTGAATGTTTATTTGGTGACAAAGCACACTTTGCATTCTTATGCTAAATCCTAATTAATACCAATGGTGATTAGGACTATAGAGCAGTCCTCTAAGAATTAAGCCATGCACAAGAGTATATCTTGCACATGATCATTCCCATTATTACAAAGCCATGACACTTGCGTAACAATGTAATTTAAGCATTATTGTTGTATAAAGAAATAATATCTTGAATAGTAAAAGGAACAAAAAATATGTTAGAAACTTGTTATGTTAGAACGTTTCCGTGCTACAATGATGGGTGAGGTTGAGAACAGTACAGATGCGGCACGGTGTGCCTAATCCCCCTTTTAGTATTAAAGTATAAAGAACATGTCACGTTTTCCAGAAAGTGAAGGAATCCTTTCTCATCAGATTTGAGAAGACTTCAATCAACAGTGATAGAGGGTTGCCACTTTAACTAGTTTAAATGGAGGATTTATGTATATGATATGTAAACGTTTTAACACCTTCTAGTTTATTTCTTTTGTAATAATGTATGTATGTGGTTTTAAATACATTTACTGTTTACATGTACATATTCATTAGGCTTGAATGTCTAAATGGTTCATATTTTGTTTTTTATTTGAAATGAATATTTTCTTCACCATGATTATATATTTATTAGAAATTTATTACTGTTATTTTTCATTATTGATAACGTGATTGTATATCATACGATATGCATTGAATTGTTGTGATGTTAAATTACGTCAACTGTTTCGTTCTATGATGGGGGTTTGTGTCCAATAGGAATTTCTACCTCCTGATAAAGCCGTAAGGTAAAACGTTGAGGAATTGCACAATTATCACTGGATACCGGCTGTTTCTCTTCATAAAACATATTTACACTCCGGTGAACACTACGCCACCTGAATTATTATAGTAATAGCAAAGATTGTACGGGAAGGTCAAATAAAATCAAGAAAACTGAGTTCGTAATGTTTAAATTATCATATATAAGAAACTATGAAAAATTAAATAGATTATAAAATTAAATCCATTATATTTACCCATTATTGGATTATATTTTACTATAAATATTATTGATGCACAAAGGAAGATTATCTTGTATAGTAATAAGAAAGTCTAAATGAGAAAGTTTAATAAAATAAGAAAATTAGACAGTAAGTAATGTTTAAGGTGTTATCTACAAGAAATTGATAAATTTAAGGTGTGGGGAGTGTACATTTTATTTGTTCATTAGTTCCTTAATTAAGTGATTTCTTAAATTTTCCGATGTAAGAAATCATCAGATCTTGTGAAAATGTTAGGCCACTGCATTTTTTCCCAACTCAGCTTCATGTCCCAAATGTGTTCATTGAATTGTTCATCATTCATGGAAGTCTTCTTGTTCCTCCGATATAGATGGTCGTACATCGTATGCATTTTAGTTGGTTTATGATATTTATTAAACACTTTCCTCTCATATTTGAGGAGTTAACAGAATATTGTATTTTGCGATGTGTTTTGGGCGTGAACGTTGAGGTAGTAAGTGTTTTAAGTCACACCTGGTTTATGTAAGATTTTAATTGGGAGACAGGACTTTTTCACAGCTTTGCGTAATTGCTTAGGCAGTTCGTTGCTGACGTACGGTATCGCGCATGTAGCTGGAGAATCCTGTACCGTATGATTATGTTTTTCTAGTTATTTGTTGAGTACGTTTCTTCACTTCATCTTTCTTGTTTTTTCTTCCAATCGTTAAAAACGTGTGTTATTTACGTATTGGTGTAGCCATTTAGTAGACAAAACTGTCTTAGCTCATTTGTTTTTCCTACCATGTTTTTGTATCCGAGCACGTTCTGTGTATCCTGTGTAGTTTTCTCATAATCACTTTCCTTCCAGAGGAAGGATGGCGATACTCAAATCGTAAAGTTATTGGTTTCTTGTAATTTTTCCTGTGTAGAGATGTGTTTTTCATCTTATAATTATCATGCTTCTCCAATAATGAGGAAATATGATGGAGGGTTTTTATTTATTAAATTTTTAGTTGATAACTTAAATATTGTTTGCCCAGTTTGCTTAATTTTAGTTGACTTTCCTGTGTAGGCTTTCCTTTTATTATGATGAGCTGTGTATTGAGCGAAACGCGTCGTCGGCAGTGGATGTGGCGGACATAGTGTTGTTAAATGCTATTGTACATTTCTTCTTGACAAGTCCTAAGGGACGGAATAAAGAATGTATTGTTTAAATATATAAATATGCATGTATATAATAGGCCTAATACTAATGTCTTATAACAAGTATAGTTATCATTCTTCGACAGCTTAGAAAAGACGTTCACACCATGACAATGTTTATGCAAGCTATTCTTTCTTTATATGACAATAATGTATATATTATATTGTTAACGTATGGGAAACGGGCTTTGTTGTAACAAAAACGATTACTTGAATGATGCACCCTTGTGCGTTGTATATTTTTTAAAATACAGCGGTCTTAATTTTGGTGATAGTTCATTACAAAAAATGTGTGCTGTTAATGAAGGAGTAGAGCTGAAACGTTGAGCAAATAAAATAACCTTGAAATATTTTCTGGAGTTCACAGTCGTTTCATTTATTTATAATCACATATCTGCTAATTACTGCTTTAAACATTAAGTAATTAAAAATAATGATTTATGAATTTTGGGGTTTAAAATGCCAAAACCTGGCCAAGAAATGAAACCATTAGGTCTAATATTAGTGATAAAAATCGCATTAGGTTGCAGATGAGTTACTTCTCTATCTCTTCCCCCCCCTTCCCCATTTGTATTAATTAGTCCATTACGGATTTCAAGAATTACGAAAATATATGTATGTGTTCTCTATGAATAGTTAATGTTAATATTCTTAATTGTTTAATTTCGGGATAGTTTGAGAATACAGTGAATAACTTGGATTAATTTAATTGGTTTGTGCAATTATATACCAGGTAATTAATGCTAGGTTGGGCTTGGATTTGTTTGACAACCACTTAGAACTTGAGAAAACCTATCGTGCACATGCGCGAAACTACCTTTAGTGAGAAGCAAGGCCAATTTCATAATTCAATTTATCTCCTGAAGAAGGAAGGTCAAATTTTCATTAATTTCAAAAGCACTTTGGTTATAATAATTATTTTTGTCACTAATCAAATGATTTTCTACATTTTACTTCTATTCTTAGCAGCAGAAGACGTAAATAATTATTTGCATCAAACTTCAGTTGTGTTCTTGATGCTGGTGTTCATTTAAATATGACTGTTTTAATCATGCTCTTACCAACTACTTTTTTCATATTTCATCCCCTAGTTACAACGACTTAGTTTTTGTCGGCAGTATTAGTACTTTTTTAGTTTTAGTTACAGTATTTACAGTAGGTTCCGATGAATAACTTTTATTTAGACATGTACTAATAAATTTAATTTTCACCAGTAAATAAACTCAAACGAAATTATTAACACTAAAGTATGTTAACATTTGTTGTTGATTTTACGCGCTAGAATTTTAGAACAAACTTTTTTATTTACTTAAATGAATTGTAACATCTCCCCATTTTTAATCTCAAACAACATTTCAAAGAGAAAGTATTTAAAGTAATATGAAAAAAAGTACTTTATTTCTACTACGAAGAAACCGATATTTAGTATTGTAACCGTTAATATCTGTTTCGTTGTGATGTATAGTCCTTTACTCACCACCGATAATCTAAAATACTTCAGGTGTTTCCGTAATGTTTTACTCATTATCATAATCAATTATCCATTATTATTCAATGGACTAACTGATTATTTATTTGTGAATTTCTTTTCTTCACCAAAATGTGAATATCGGTGAAGAAAATATGGCGTAGACCCAAACTATTCTTGATTCGCAATTTTCGCTGCAGCAAACTAGTTTCACAGAATACGCAGCTCGTAAATGCTGCTTGGAAGAAGGAAGGAAATAAACAATGTAGACCAAATACAGTGGTGTGATGCAAGTAGTTTATTTGGTTTTGATGTATAGTCCTTTACTCACCATTAATAACTTAAAATACTTGATGTTTGGATAACGTGACATATTGTGACAATTAACTGTCTGTTGTGGATTCATGATAGGGAAAACGAAATATATTAATAAAGATAAAGACAGTTGAGAAGACGAAAACCATTTTTATTTACAAAGGCTTAGAACGTTTCGGAATACATATATTTCATCTTCAGGGAAACTTGGAAATGGTATTATAATGATATTTATTAACAAACTTACTTAAAATATTTAGTAAAGAAGTGAATGGAAGGAAATGCAGATTGGAGATTAGATCTTGGGACCAGTCCTCGAGATCAAATTATCAGATATCGGGCTTGGTATCGACACCATCTCTGGTAGAAGTTGCAAATAACTACACATCGATTTTATCTGTGAAAACAGCTAGTCTTACAGCGACATGATTTATCTCACGACTAGTTTTCTGGATCAACTGTGGTTTTCTTTGGTAGGAAAATGATTATCCAGAATTGGAAGAAGTGAAATCTGCCTTAAGGAATATAGTCTACCTGACGCAGAACCAATTGAAAGGGTAACCAACAGTATTTTTGTTCAACAGACAGATCAAAGTGAACTCACCCAGCCTTCACGGAAAAGTACTCGTTCAGTTCATTTTGCATCATATACAAAGCACCAGCAACAGTCTCAAGGACCCTGTCCTCAGCCTACAGCAATCCGTTCTTTTATTTTATCAGATTTGAAAATACTTCCATCACGATTAGGACAACAAAATACTTGGAAAAGTTTGAAAGAAAATGCCATCTTTTCTAAAGTTCGTCCATTCTAAGAGAAGGTGTCCTACATCCCTTCAACATCAGCGGTAATAGCGAGGGTCTTCATCTGGCAGGGGTGAGGGATGTGTTTTATAGATAATTAGCACTTTGCAACAACTTAATCAGTTTCAATAAGAATCATGACATTAGTAAATGTTTTCTGTGCATTGAACCTTAGCTATTCGTTAGCGTTGAAATTACCTTTTGTTATTAATTGAATTATTTAAACAGAAATATATCAATTGGAAATCCTTATCAAGAAATATATTTCGTTTTTGCTAAGTATTAACTGAACGTCAATGAAAAGTATAATTCCTTTTCGGTTACATTTAAATTACATTTCGTTATTTAAACCTCATTGAAAATGGGTTTATTATATGTTCATTGAATGTCAACAGAGATTATTTATATTGTGACATACGTATGTAACTGAATATCTGTGCCAAACAATTTAAAGCATTACCAAAATAATTGTTCTACATTTATTTGTGATCTCTTTTCCTAAGTGGACTGAGTGGAACTTTAACAAATTTAACAGTTCTTGAAATTATTGTTATGGGTGTTTATTGAAATAAATAGCTTGTTATTTTTATTGGGCAAAGTATAGTCATATATGCCAACTGATAAATATATTTAAAACAGCTATGTTTGAACGCCATCATGAACGGCCTTGAGTATTTGCAAACAATTAGTTTGGAAAGTTAAATATTGACTATACAATGCCAGCCTGATAGGATTGCGCTTTTTAGAAGATTGGTCTCGGTATTGAAAGTTTGGTCTCGACACAATCTCTTGTACAGATTATAGAATACAAGCTGAAAGCCCGTCATATGACAGGAAATAATGATAAATTTTTCTTCTCAAAATTATATCTAAATAAATGTTTTATGGACATGTTAAATAAAAATTAATTATAATCTAATAACAATATATGTATGGAGAATGACTATCCCATTTCTTGTATTTCGCGAAAACAAAATTGTTTATGTATATTTGGTTATCACCTTTAAGTATTGCTTGATTATAATTTTGACTTCTGGAGTTTTTGTTATGTTCAAATGTTCTACTTGATATTAGGTCGTCGAGAAATTAATCTCGCGTTTTGGAACACTTTCATTAA
>NW_013665918.1:239454-246865 GCF_000517525.1 Limulus polyphemus
TACGAAAACTGGGACACTCTATACAAATTGATGGATATAATCACTTCGTTTTTCAAGAGGGGGAGGATTGTGAGATAGCAATTTCTATTTCTTCATGGTTGTGTTTATCGTTCACTTATTTCATTCTATCGTTTAGTTTATCTATGAATTTTTACTTGCAATAAAACGCTAACTCACCTTCTATAACACAGCTTGGGAACAATATTTATTAAAATGCAAAAAATATAGTGCATGTACTTATGTTGGACACTGGACAGTTGTCTTTTAACGGACTTGTGAATTGATAAGCAGATTTTCTTCCCTCAAGATGTCTTCCCATCAACAACTTACTTGAGATTCCATACAGTAACTTCTATTCAATGTTGCTTACTTAATGAGAAAAGTCGAAATTATCCATATCGACTAGCACTAGTGACAGGTTATTCCCATTAAACATAGGAGAGGCTTTGAGATATTTGTTCTGCCAGTGATGGGCACTTTTTCATTTACATTCTTGCACAACATGCATTGTTACAGCAAAACAAGCCATGGACGAAACAGGTATCTCTAGAGAATAACAAAGGAACAAAGGCAGCTAGAATGAAGTCACCTTGATGATTTTATAGAACATGTTATGCAAAAGCTGCATACACTTATAATAAACGAAATACCTGAACATTTCTACATTAAAATGAGAAGGTTGAAAATGCATGGTATACCTGCATACGACAACATGCATTTCTCAAGCTTTGAGATACGAGATTCTTCACAACCAATATACGTAATTAACGTATCTAAGAATGTTCAAAAGGATATCCTCCTGGCATGTTTGAGATGTCATTCTTGCTGAGACAGCACAGTTATCAAGAGTTATAGATGCAATTATAATCCTGTTTTATCAAAAAATATTAGCTTCAAATGTTGTTTTATGTCTTAATAAACAGATACCTACAATCTCTCATATTGGAAAGCAAAACTGTTAAACGGAACAGGAGGCAGTTATTTTACTCAAGCAGGTATGCAAGAAAAATATTTAAAGTGGATTCTGGCCATGTACAAGTTAAAATTTGAAGAGGTCCACAATCAGGACTTGAAAAATAACACTAGTTGGGTGTTTTACATACTTAGAGCTATTTGTAGTTTTACGGAAAGCAAAGGCTATATGAGATACATGCCAAGTCTTGTCCCACACCAAGCACATGGAAAACCAATAAAGCTGGGGTGCTCTTGTGGTATATAAGCATACCATGGATTTACTACCTCCTTGTATTAATATAGAAAATGTTCTTAATTTCTTATTCGAGGAGGTATGAGCAGCCTCAACATAATACATTGGCCAAGAAAGTCACTAAGTTCCTTTTGTTCTAACTACCTATTATTCTATGTCATTCACCTACAGTAACAGTTTTTTTTTGTATTCCCGTGGTAAAAATAGTTGTAAGGACACTCGTAGGTGAGGTTAGACAGTTATCTGTTCTACCGAAAGTCAGGAGGAGACATCTTGAGGTAACGACTTTTCTAATATTTCATTGCGAATGATCAGTCACGTGGGAAGTGCTAGTAAGTCTTATCGTAAAGGTTTAAGTAGGTAACGTGAGATTTATTCAGTCTGGAACAGGAGATTACCCGAATTTATTTTAAGCCAAAATAGAGTATTTTCAGATATAGCTTTCCGGTAGAGAAAACTTAAGACCATCAGAAGAGCATTCGAGATTTCCATGATTAAGAGGCATGTCTTTAACACCTTGGAATTAAAATCTTTTTGAGGGTACACTTTCAACATTTCGTTAATGTTTTTCTTCTGGTGGAATGTCATGGTTCTACAATGTATTAAAATTCACATGGATATTCTATTCAGTATTCTTTGCAACGAAGCTATGTCTGTTTTCGTTTTTATGTGAATAATCTTTTTAACTGTAATCTCTGTAACCCTTTTCTTGGTTATTCTCATGCAGTGACTGGCTTTTAAACTTGCTAGCCCTTTTTTCTACATTTTAGATGTTACTTTTTTACACTTACTGTTGGAAAAACATTTCATTTTCTTGACTACTCGATCATGTATTTTTGTTGTTGTTAGTGATATTGCTCGACGAGAAGGAATAAGGACAGTAATTAATTGGCCAATTTAATCTATTCCCTGACTCTAAACTCATGCCATGTTCAACACAGTTAAGTTTCAGGTGAGTAACCATCTGGGTATCCAAGAATAATGTTGATACTTATTTTACACTAAATACTTCCTCATTTGTACTTGTGAGACTTTCAGGAAGGGAAAGAGGATTCTACATGCATTGCATCTGTAGAAAAAAAGAATGGTTCATTTGTATATCAACAGCAGCTGCGTTTCTAGGATCATTATTAAATTCTATTAGTAATCATTTTAATGTAGAGTTAGATATGTAGAATGTATGTGTGTGAAAGAGAGAGAGAGTGTGTGTCATAGTCTTAAAACTGGACTGACACTATCCTGTCTCCTTACTCTTTGCTCAATCAGCTTCTTAACATTCAGCTACACATCATTGTTAGGATTTCTCCTTGTAACTATCCTTTTGAAAGTATTGTACTATCCAGCTAGTTCGAGTGGTCCACTAGCATTGCAATAATTCGCTGAATTCGTTGTGATTATTGGACTCCAATTATCGACCGTTTACCTACTTTTACTTCTTACAGTGAGTTATGAGAGGGTTTTTACTTTCAATTAAAACTGATTTTCATTAGGTGTGTCCGGTGAATAATGAGATATTCGTCAAGATTTATACTGTGAAATAACTGTTCTCTGAACAACTGAATATATGAGAAATAGAGAGGCTGAACACAAATGTATAATTAGAATGAATACATTACCTTTCACAATAGCCACTTGTCAAACAACCCCGTGTTAGGTTAAATGTATACCAAAAAAAAAAAAAAAAGATAAGGATCCATATTTTTCAAGTTCGGTTGTGAACTTGATATTATGAGGTTGTTGGGAATTCAGGTAAGCAAAACATTGAGAAACGTTACTAGATGTTCGAAACAGCAAGAAAGTGTCACCAATATAGAACAGGTTTGAATTCAGGTAGGCAGTTTTCTAACCAGTTGCGTTCATAATAGCATTTAAAGATATAGAATATCGTTAAGCCCAGCGGAGACTCCATGGCCATTCCATCTATCTGGTCATAAACGACGTTATTCAAGAGGAAATGGTGGTGAGGGCAAGAAGTTCGAAGAATTGTTTTTGGATGAAATCAAAATACCACTCGCTGTTAGAAGGAAAAAGAAGGCCCACGAATAAATTTAAATTTTCATCAAGGGAATATTAGTATAGAGAGGTTCAATATCAAAATTGGCCATGGTATCTTAATTGACAGAAGGATCTTTTAGATTTCAGAAGCAAAGGTAAAATAATCTGTGATAGTAAATTCATTCAGATTAAGGGTTTAAGCATATGAACAATAAATTTAGAGAGACTGTAAATACAGTAGCCTGCAGCTGAGATTATAGGACTGAGAAGGTATCTAGTTTTATTAGCGTTGGGTAGACTAAAAAATGACCGAATTTTATGCCGTATAGAGCAGAGTGATGGAAGACTATTCCAGAGAAAATATTTTGATCTTTAAGGATCTTCAGAAAACGTAGGATCCTATCTCCTCTTCTAAAAGCTAGAGATGATATGTTAGCGTCTAGCTTTTAAAATATGCAAAATTACTAAGTTTTTGTTATTCTTGTGATGAAGTTTTCCAACTAAGTCGCCTTGCTGTCTCTTACTCGTGGCGTTTTTTTATTCGTCACTGCACTGTCTTGTACGAATAATTTTCAATGGTAGTGCAAGCTCAAGCAGAATAAGAGCAAGCATACGTTTATTTACCAGTCACATAGTACATCCAAGCAGACAAGATCAGGTTAAACTATAAATGGCTGCCAATTTCCAGCCCTTATAGAGGCTCTAGTAGGGTCCTGACTTGTATAGAAAATGAAAGCAAAAATGAAAATAGAAACAACTCAGCTACAAAACAGACATGTACCACATGGGCACACACCATAAGTTGTAATATTTCACAGGAAATGAAAGCAAAAACAAATACAAACAACACAGCTACAGAACAAATATATACCGTCTGAGTACACACCAGGTAGTAGGTAGCTATGCAATGTGCCCTGGTTTTTGAGGTATTGGCGGAAGTCAGACCCAAATTTCGTTGGGAGTACACCGCCTATCCAGTTTAACATCAGTTTCACAGGTCTCACATTCTTAATAATAAAAATAAAATAAAATAAATAAATGAAAAATAAAAAAGAGCGGATGTGGGTGCTCCAGCTCAGAACGTCCCACATCTTTACCAACTTTCATTGTCTACAGCCAGATGTGGGAAGGTAGCTGCTCAAGAACAAAAAATTATAATGAAAATAAAAAATAAATAAATAAATAAATTCAAGGAGAAATAAATAATTGGAATACATACATAAATGGGGGAAATGTTTGGACATAAATAACACGATGTTAAGGTATTAACAGACTTTTCATGAATATGTTATTACTGGTAAGTTGGATATACTAAAAGATAACTCATTACGAAAAATCGTGGAAAAAGGTGGCAAATATAGAATAGCTACAAAATGTAGAAAAATAGATATATTAAATTTTATAAAGAAAACATAAATGATTATATTTTCAAACTTAATTATTCTACACATTATTCTGCAAATTGGTTTTTAGACTGGAGATATGTGATTAATCGAATTAAAGATAAATTAACTATTATTGATTTAAAAAAATATCCAATAGACATAACATTTTTTCAGTTTAAAACTAAAATCGGTAAAATACAAGAAAAATATATTATCTTGCCTATTGATAAAGTCAACTGTAATTTTGGTTTTATCTGTAAACATTTTTATGCACAACTAAACTGAAAGAAAAGGATTAATTTTGAAATATTTGCATATTAATAAGGGGAGGTGAGTAGTAAATACATGATACCGTCTTGTACACATAACAATGCAATGTGAAGTTTCTTGTTACTTAGGGAGATTTGCATTTGGTGAATCACGTGCTGTATCATTAAATACAATTTAAAATTCGTTTTTTATTATTGTTGTATTTTTTACAAACTTGAAGAGCAAACCTTTACAGGATGACTTTTTTTGACAGTTGAAGTTTACAGAATAGCCAATTTGTTTGGATGAAGGGTTTGTTTGTTTTTGAATTTCGCGCAAAGCTACACGAGGGCTATCTGCGCTAGCCGTCCCTAATTTAGCAGTGAAAGATTAGAGGGAAGGCAGCTAGTCATCACCACCAACCGCCAACTCTTGGGCTACTCTTTTACCAAGGAATAGTGGGATTGATCGTATCATTATAATGCCTTCACGGCTGAAAGGGCGAGCATGTTTGGTGGGACAGGGATTCAAACCCGCGACCCGTAGATTGCGAGTCGAGCTTCCTAACCACATGGCCATGCGCGCAAACACCCTACCCTACCGCGACGCCACTGGTTCATGGCTGCCATTGGAGTTTAAGATATTATAGCTAATGAATTAGTTCACTCAAAACGAAGACTGATATTGATGGTGAGCTTATCTGCTCCTTTTTTTTTCTTTAAAATTTGACACTGATGTTGTTGTTCTTTAATTATAGGTTAACTGTATACATTGTTATAGCTTCCCAGTGGCACAGAGGTATGTCTGCGGACTTGCGACGTTAGAAACCGGGTTTCGATACCCGTTGTGGGAAGAGCACAGATAGCCCATTGTGGGGCTTTTTTCTTAACTTCAAACAACCAAACAATACCTTGTTATATTTTTTTGTCTTTTTTTGTTACTTAACAAATAAGTCGTTTGAAAAAATTGAGGATAAAGTTGTTAAAATTACTGTAAACGCTTGTAAAAGTATTTTTGCGAAAACCAGAGGTAGAAAATGTTTACTATCTTTCATAATCCTGATAAATTTTAACAACTTTATCCTCAATTTTTTCAAACGACATCTGGTCATATCATTTTTAACCTCTGCTCTACTAACTATTTTACACTAAGAAAATGAATTTCTTCACAGAAACCGCTTAATTATACAATGGCTATCCGACTATTTTCTAGCTAACTTAACTCGCAAATTTCTAAACAAATTCCAGTCACTCGCTATTTTAACACATTGCCCCCTAACTTCTCCTTATATAACTTCCTTTTATGAGCTCACAAACTTACAAATTAAAAACAACTCCCCCCTTAGATGTAACAACAACAAAAATTTATATCAAGTTCAACTCAGACAAACATATAGACCTAGCCTCCATTAGACACTTCTTTTAAAATAAGGATCGAATACCTATACTTCTACATTCATGGCTCGCGTATTAATATACATAAAGTCACATACGTTGGCAAAACAAAATGACACGCCACTTTAGAACTAGAGTCTATGAACTAAAGTATCCAATAGGATCGGCTGTCCATTACTTAAATCCAGCCACTCAGCAACTTGTTCACATACTGAAAACACAGGTCACAACATTACATATGACGATTTTTCTATCATTACTACAGTCGTTAGACCTAGGGTTCCGCGTTAGAGAAAGCTTACTCATAGCAAAAGACCGTCAAGCTCTTAATGACTGACAAACATCATTAGACCTACAATTAATCTAAATAGCTATATTTTACACTCAACTGTTTGTTAAGAATAATTATATTTATAGCATGATGTCTCACGCAGTTTATAATTTTGCTTCTTCCGTTGCGTCTATATAAACACGAAAAGTCGTCCATCTGTCACGTCGATATCTCGGCCGTTGCGGTACCGATCTACGTGTAACTTACACGAAGCGACGACGCTTTCTGCAGCGACAAGCAAGTTTATCTTTTTTAAATTCTTCCAGCCATATATAAAATAGACGTTGCGCTACTTTGAGCATATAATTAGATTTGAGGGTAGGTTGGTAGAGATAGTCAAGAGTAATAAAATTGGATCGGGTATACGCGCGCCCCACGCTTGGTATTGCTGGCACACAAAAAAAATCACAATTATTGTTCGAATTTCCCCGTTACGTTTGCTTGGTTGTCAAGGTGACATACTGAAGCAGCATCGCCGAGATTTTTCAATCGTAACCCTCGGCTACAACTCCATAATAATCCCCAAGTTTTACCCGAAGCACATTTCAATTTTGAAAATGCCCAAATTAAAGTGCGCTTCTTCAGCTCAGCAGGCCAACAAAGCCAAAACTAGTACGACAGTCCAAAGAGTAGAGCCCGAAATTCATAGTAAATTTCACTGCCTTTACCATCACAATTAATAATTTGCAGGGTTATGCATTTGACCAAATAAAAATATGTCTTTGAGAATTAGATTTTTCGCATGTTTCAATCTATAAGGATATATTAGGTCGTCAAGAAATTAATGTCGCTTTTTTTTAGATTAAAAAAACCCGAACAACTTATATATTAAAACAAAACATTTATTAAA
>NW_013665918.1:247567-256052 GCF_000517525.1 Limulus polyphemus
TGAAATAAGTGAACGATAAACACAACCATGAAGAAATAGAAATTGCTATCTCAAAATCCTCCCCCCGCCCTTGAAAAACGAAGTGATTATATCCATCAATTTGTATAGTGTCCCAGTTTTCGTATCCTTACTTTTAACTCCATCTTTATACTGATATCATGAATCATTTGCAGTTTAACTACAGATACCTTACAAGAAAAATACAGTTCATCTTTCTAAATCTTCAGCTTGATCTTCTATAGCTTCAGGCTCTAGTTCGGCTTACCGAAAGATTAACACTTTGAAGACCAGTTAACTACGATATTTAACTATGCGACGTGGTCGCAATGTCCTTTGAGGAGGAGATATAGATAAGTCATCAGTAGGATGGGAAGTTGACACACCAGCAGAAATTCTTTGTCTTTTGGGGGGAACGACCATCAAGTCTTCTGTAGTTGCCATTTTCGTTTTGCTGCTACTGCCTAGGATGACTACTATCTTCTTCACTGTCGAAAGAATTGTCACTGGGGAAATATGAAATCGTCCTATAACTGCACCTGATATAGGATCTTTCAATTTATATACTAATGGAGTAACACACTTTGAAATTTCGAAAGGTCTATTCCGCCTCGGGGCAAAATTTTCAGTAAAATTATTTACTGCAGAAGATAAAGGATGTGTCCTTAATAATACTAACTCACCTACTTTAAATGTGTCTGAGAGTCTCTTATGGTTGTTGGCTTGTCGCTGTCGCTTCTGAGCCTTTTCAACATTGGATTCTTGCATTCTGTATGACGTATTGTAATTCTGATATTAGTTCATATACAGTTTAAGGTGCTGTTGGGTATTCAGTCAGTTGGTCTCAAGGAAGGAAGATCTCTCGTTCTAAATTAAGTGTAGCTGGCGTGTAACTGTAGACTCATTAATAGAAGTTTTAATGGCTAGAGAAAATTCAGATAAACGTTTATCCCAAGTTCGATTTTTTCAATATAAGTAGATATTCTATTTCCTCTTTCGGTAATGTTAGACTGAGGATGGTGTGGAGTTGTAGAGATGCGTTTAATTCCCATAGCTGTACAAGTTTCATCCATTAAAAGTCACACAAATTATGGGCTATTATCAGATACAAGTCTTTGGAATACTATATCTGCACAAGTATTCATTAATTTGTTTTTCACAATCACCTTAGAAGTTTTGTTTGAGAGGATACAATTCAACCCATTTACTGAAATGACACATTTAATTCAAGAACATTTACGAATAAGTTACGGGTTGTATCGTTTTGCTGAATGAATTCTACTCCGATAAAACAAGGCCCAGCCAAATCTTTGATGTCAACAAAACATTGGTCCACAATGCTATTTGTTACCAATAGTTTTGGTTCAAAGTATCCTAGAGGTTGCCAGTTCGTCATTCCATCTGCAAGACACATGTTACCTTTACTACAAGTTTTTAGGTTAAGTGATGGATCGTTTCTTTGTCGCCACACATTTACATTTATTACTGAATAATCCAACCCAGTATCTATACGACCAACTACTTTCACACCATTAATTTTAGGATTAGGTGTGGCAGATCCGTTTTAGTTGTTGTTAAATAGTTAATAGAGGATTTTACTTTCACGGGACTCAAACCCCCTTCTATCCCTACTCTCGTTTCCCGACCACTGTCCTTCGTTTCTTTGTTCCCTGTTTACATATTTTATTTTCTTGGGATAATGCATAAATACGTGACCTATTTGGTTACAAATATAGCATTGCACAGGCCTATTATGGCCCTCAGTTTTAATCACTTCACCATTAAAAGTTTATTGTTTATTGTTCCAGCAATGCTCGTTTTTTTTTTTTTTGTAAATTTTAACACAACAGTAATAGATATAGCAAACTGGCATTCCAAATAATCTTGTATTATACAGTTCAAAATTTCTCTTTGTGTAGCTTGAGGGTACCATAATTTGTAGGTTTTCACAGTTTTCCAAATAAACGTCTGAACTGACTCCGCAGTATTAGCGTGGTACTTCCTACTAAGGAGTTCCTTAACCAATTTGATATTATCTAACACTGTTGGGTACCAATTAATCAATGTTTCTTTAAATTCTCCCCCAGTGTTTGAAAGTCGTGTCTGATCCGAAAGCCTTCCACCATTTTATTGGCCCTTCCCTCAAACAAGAAGCCGCAGTTTCACCAATTTATTATTAGGTACTTGATACATAAAAAATGTATTTCTAAACTTTTAAGAAACTCCAAGACATTAAAATCCCACTTATCAACAGGCAGAGGTAGTATATTCATTGCAGTGACGTAAATCGATTAATTTTCCACAGGTCTGTAGGTAGAATGGACTCTCGACATTTATGATTGAGGGGAGGGAGAATTAGGTTCTCTCGCTAGTATATCATTCACCATGCGTGTTAGAATTTCCACCTGTTGCATCAATATGACACAGACTGCTTCAAGCTTGCCACATCAGACTTGCTAACTTCCATATAAACAGTTATTTTCAAACACAACTCAACTTACATTTAACTGAAAATAAATTATTGCTGAATTAATCACTCAATACCAAATTGAAAACAAAAAATCCAAAGTCAAAATTCAAGCTTTATAAGAAAGGTTCCTATTTGGGTGCCAGTGTAATGGTCTAAAATGAACACGCCGCTACAATCAGGGTTAAACAACAACAAAAAACAACAACAATTCATTCAACAATAACAACACTTAGAAATAAATGCAACGCTTACCAAAACACAGTTAGTAAACATGTGCCTGGCCAGGACTTGACACTAATGTTAATGAATAATATATCATAAATATCATAATTATTTCAAATAATATAATCCGAAAAAAGAACCAGAAAGAAAACCTAATTCTAAAATAAAACCACAAAAAACTGCAAACACAATGTTCGAAAAATACTTTTCAGTGTTAATAACAATATCAAGTGATAAACATCAATAATTGACTAACTGTATAGTTCATTATCTATCTCATGACTCTCTATCTTAGTGAAGCTTATGGCAGGGTATATATTCGCAGAGTAGGCCACGAGAGTACACAACATGAGGTAATAAATTTACATAATATTCTGCTACATTAATTGTATTTGTACGTCACCGCTAAGGAAGCTGGTGTCAGTTTCATCATACATTCATATTTACTCAAAATACAAGTGATAAGCTAGAATGTGAGTTAGCATTTTAATGCAACTAAAAATTCATTGATAAACTAAACGATAGAACCAAATAATAAATGAATGATAAACACAACCATAATCGTATAAAAAATATATAAGTTGCTATCTCACAACACTATCATATGACTGATCATTCTTACCACATATAGATGGGGTCGTAGCCTCTAGATATCATCAGAATAGCCCTTGAAGAACACTACTGTTAACATCCACACCTAACATCCTTTATTTTGAGCAATTTTCTCTATGGGCGGTAACGGGTAATAGTTACTTTGAGAACGACAAAAGAAAGACAACTTGAAACAAGATCATTATAGCGGATTTCTTGAGCGCATGTTATGTTAAATCTACACATATTCAGAACAAATGATCTATTCATATAGCACAATGTAAAACTCTCTAAGAATTGGGTAGAATTATGAGGGTTTCATGTTACTTCATAACCTGAAATAACCCCCATATTTATTGAAAGCGTGTTTTAATGAAGCATTTAATTTGACAAAGATCACTGCAAAATACGAATTCTGATAAGTACTCTCTTTTCACATCTATATTTTCCAATTCAGTGCTGCCCTCTATATGCAAACTTTTTCGTTCGCAACTAGCCTTGAGACTCGTACCTACAAAAACAACTGTTGTGGTAGTACTTTTTGTTGTTATTTTCAAACAATTCTGCCTCTACAGACTTTGTGGCTCTTATTTTCCATATGAATTACACATAAATGGTCATTTCCAGTCTGTGTTGAACATCTGGACTTTGTTCACTCTAGACAGACTTCCACAATGGTGTTGGGTTATTCTTTGTCTGTCATGGTCGTTGACGGCTTTGGTGTAACAAGTGGTAGAGTCTTACATGTGGCCTGGGTTTTTTCAGCCTTTAAAACGGACTTCCCTCCTCCTATAATTCCCGTCTGTGATTTTAAGCAGTTTCCCACTGCCTAAATTTGCATACAGTTCTTCTAGTGTAGATGTACACCTACTTCAACATTCCGCGTCCTTCCATGAATTTTCTTCTCAGATAGGTTGCCTTTTTTCATTCTCTCTATTATTTATTATTATTATTTATTTTCCATTCTTTATTTGACTTCTTCACAATATTATTTTTTTTCCTCCATCCCTTGATATCCAAGTCCATGCTGAACAAATTTATGTCAACTTCACTCTGGTATGAGTATATCTCATTCTTCTTAACTGGTTACACATATGCTTTGGCTTACAATTGTGCTGAAGCTCCTTTCTTGAAATTTCAAACTCTGGAGTTTCTTCTTCAGGCTTGGGGTTTTGATCCTTTGTCCTCTGTTACTCTCTCTTAAACTCAATTTTCTTGCCTTCATCTCCTTCTCCTTGTTCACCTTGTTCTCCTTCTCACCTGTAGTAATCGGTATTCTAATATGTACACCATTAACTCTTCTTGCATTCTGTTCCATCACTCCTATATCCTTTTGTCTGGATTGTGCTTCTCTTCCTAATACATCTCCAGAACATAGGGTAATAATACATTCACCCCTATACCTTTTTCTACCATTCTCATCTTTACTTCAGTTTAGATCTCGATTGCCTCCTTTGTCCTGTTTGTGAGGTCTGTTGTTATTTGACACGTACTTCTTCCTTTTGTGATTCCTGATTCCATCTCTTCCTTCCATTGAATCTTTCTCCTGTTACTCTCACTGGATGAGTTTGACAGCTTATCTGCATAATTTATTGTGCATTGGATGAACGAGCATTTCACAATTTCCAGGTATCCTCCCATCAAATTCGTCACCTAATCCACTCATTGGTAGTAGCTCACTTCCTTTGTTCATTGGAGAGAATTGTTCAGGCTGGCATATGGACAACTCGCACCTTTGTCACATTATCTCCATCAATCTCGCTGTTTCTTTCTTGTCAGTTTGTAGCCTAACTCCAGTCACTATTCTTCACACACCATACCATCTCTGACTGGGTAAGTCTTTCCTTTTTTCATTAACCTCGTTCTACAGAGCCCTCTAGTACCTTACAAGGTCCCACTCAATGGCAAGTGTTGCTTGCCAGAGTATAGTTATCCAATATATGCACAGTGTAGGACCACCCTGGCCAAATATAGCACTCGCCTATGAGATGGTGTGTTCTACAAGATCAATGAACGTATCCTAGTGGTGTTCATTTTACTAAATAAGGCCCAATCCAGACTGTACCCACTCATGAACTAGCATGAATAAAGCATACAGAGAGTTCCTGCCCATCCTCCATGCTCATTTTAAAACCTAGTGCTGGACTGTTTATAGTGATGCACTCCTCCAAACTCTCCACCATACTTTCATCCCCCTTTTTTCTTTTAACGAAGCATTTGAAAGTCCTTGTCACTCATCAGTGCCTAGCTTCTGGAGTGATTGACCATGGAAGATGCCCCCTAAATATGAGCATTTCAACTCAGTAGAGAGTAGGGTGATGGTGTTCTGTTCATGTAATACAGTTCACCCTCTAGCCAACTTTCCCACATCCTACTGCTCCCAGAAGTCGGGTTCCCTGGTGTTGGATTGGTGCAAGACCAGCCAACGTAAATTCTCACTCGGTTGTAAGGTGGATATTACTTTCCCATTCTTGAGGTGAATATGGTAGGGACCCTCCTCCTACTGCAGCCTGAAAGTCAAATTCTAGATGCTACTTGGTTTGGACTGGAGTTGACCAGCTATGTATGGTCTGACGTGCTCTAACCATATTACAATATAGCCCTTCAAAAATTTTGATGCAGGTTTCAGACTGTACTTGTATCTTCTGCCCATCCTTCTGCAACAGCATTTCCTTTCTTTCCGAGTGAGGAGAGTACCCTGATACAGATGAGATGTAGTCTCCCCTGAGCATGCACTTGTACTGTTTCAAGTTATAGGGTGTTGCACTCCATGGGTTATTTTCGGGCAGTTCCCAAAGGGATATCATCTAGATAAAATTATACAATGGTTACTCCACCACTTCAATGTGGAGTTCTAGCTAGATGTGAGAAGAGGTTATGCATTTAGTATGTATCTGAAAAAGTTAACATTTTTCAACACTGAAAATGTACTTCTGATAGATACGTTCATGTTTCTGTATTGTGCTGGTAGATAGAAAAAGGATGCTTTGCTTGGAAGAAATTAATTTCTTTAGAAACGGCTACCCTAAGCATTTCTTGTAGAAAATAACTTACTCATTCTTAACTAATTTGTTTGTCAAACCACCTAATATACCCACTGTACCCAAACTTCTATCCTACACATGCTTACCATATCTTACCTGAGCTCCATAATCACGAAACAGTTGAAAAAATTAATTTACTCTCCCCAACTTGACCTGAAAGTTATCATGAAACCCAATTTCAGACTAGATAACGTTTTCCACTACAAACATTGTGTGCTGACTGCCCATCGTTCATCTCATCTACTTATTTACGTGCAGAGTCTGTAAGACCTCCAATATTGGTGAAACCAAATGTCACCTTAAAGTATGAGCATGTGAACACATAGACATCTTATTATAATGGAGCTTGCGATGTATACGTCCAACTCTCGAGAACTACCACACAGGTCATCACTAATCATAACTAGGTAATATATTTATAACTAGGCAGTATTTTTTATAGCTGAGCAATAAATAAACAAAATTGAAATTTCCACAAAATTATGTTTCAGATACAACCAATATAAATTACGAACAAAAAGGAGAAAGTTTCAGGTTTAACCAATAAAAAATACAAAAAAAGGAATAGTTTCAAATATAAAACACTCAAAAAAACTTAAAAAAATATTTGTTTTTCTTTGGTGAAATTCTCATGAGTGTTGCAACAGAAAAGCAGGGCACTTTCATTGATAACTGCATCTACAAAGAAATACCTCAATAAAATCTATTCTGTGATTTAATGCTGTGATAGTAGCTGATTTTTAAACTAAATTTTCAATAAAATCCTTTTTCACATGGATGGTGAAATTATTGAATGTCAAGTCTGAGTAAATTATTGTAGAATTGGCAGACAATTCCAGAAAAGGCCGCAGGCCCAATAGCCTTCCGCAGGAACTAGCAGTTATACCTTCCCGGAAGGCGGGTATTTCTGCTAGTATGTATAAAAATTAGAAGAAAGATCAAAACCCTCCCAACTCCGCTATCTACCAGCAAAATAAAGAAACAGGGCATCCGATTTCTCTCTCCAACTTTAAAATTATCTCAACAGCCAAACATGACACTGGACTTCTAATAAAAGAAACATTATACATAAAACTCTTCTTCCGTCCGTAAGTAATACACATGTTTCACTTGATTTAAATGTATTTTGATTTAAATATTTTATTTGTGCTATGTTTTTCTTTTTCTCTTGTTATACTTTGTGTATTCAAATTATTTACTTCTTATGTATATCATTTTTGTTGTAATTACAAATATTGTTTGTTTGTTTTGTACCTCTAGATTACTGATGATAGAATTTTGAAGACCCCGAAATGTTTAATAACTGCTTCCTATTATTACGTTCGTGTTTTGCTCTATTATAAAGGCCTCTATTTAAATAAAATATTGTAGGATAATGCCCATCCAACACTGGAAGTATTGTTTTCACTCCAGTCCGTATGTGTGAACATTATAACTGTGAAAGCTTTCATCTGATTTTGATCCAATGTGGTACAAAGATTGAATGTCCATAAAGAACCAGTTTATTAACTTGTGACAAACGTATCGCAAAGACCAAGGTCACAATAAAGGTCAACCACTTTTGTTATAATTGTAATGAAATGGGATTTTTTAAACGCTCAAAACTGGAGAATAAATGAAGACAGATCGTGGCACCTACACATAAATGTTTGAGAGTGAGGATTTGTTTATGCATATTTCATATAGGTTACTGCAAAGTCAAAAACAGTGAGGTGTAGGATTACACTTTATGAGTTTCTTTATAGTTTTAAGTGTACTTGACAATTCGAAAACAATAAATAAAAAAAGACTCCAGAGACTTCTGTGATGTGCCTTTCTACAGAAAATTCTTTTAAAACATTTTTGCTGAAACTAATTTTAGAAGATGTTTTTAGAAGTAGTTCCTTTGGAGATTAGCAATTTAAGAAATACAAAGCAAATACATTAAAAAACAGTTAACAAAAAATCAGCGTTTGAATACAAGATAGGTCAGTGTGACAGAATTAAACCTCATATAGTATAAGCAAAATAAACATATGGCTTGAAGATTCAAATATATTTGTAAACTAAAATAGAACAAACAAGATATAGAAAGTAGCATGATAAATTAATTAGATGAGTAAAGCAAAGAGAAATGGAAAAGTCTATAAAATGATAAGGTATATAAACAACGAAAAAAGAA
>NW_013665918.1:256308-258737 GCF_000517525.1 Limulus polyphemus
AGATACAATAATGAAAGGTATGGGAATAGAATATAAAATCATGAAAAAAACAATACATTTCAGATATGATTTACTAAACAAAATAGAAAGAGAGAGAGATCATAATGAGAAAGTATTGATCTGGTATAAGGGAAAGTGAAAGTTGGGAAAAGATGTATATAAAGTTAAAGGAATAATAATTCTTTATTCATACCAAGTGAGTAATAGTGTCTTAGCTAAAAATCAAACTTTTTTTAGCCATTATTTTTGTATTAGAAGAGAGGAGAAAATTAAGAGTAAGTACAGAGAAGCTAGAAATGCAGTTTGAAGAGTTATATAGGAGAGGGGCTCACATGAACGATCTCCTGAGTCCTAAGCAGTGACCTGTTTAACCAATGTAGGGCATACCACATTTTACAGATCACACAATATATAATTTTTTTTCACCAAATATATGTGATTGCCTGTTGTATTTGTAATTTTCCATTGGTATGTTGTAGTATTAAGATATTGGCAGTTGGTGCATTTTTTTCTGTAGCAACAAGATGTACCTGAGTTGGGACTGGGGGTTGGTTTCTATATGATACTGTGTCCAAAATGTTGCTGATGATTTTATCATGTATGTATAAGAAGAGTGGATTTTCTTTTAAAATTATGAATTTATGAGGTCATCAATTAAGATACTGAAGTTTTGTTTGATCTGGGAAACTTTAATGATATTACGATGATAAGTGCTACTGTCCGAAATGTTTTCATATTTGTCAATGATCTTATTTTAATTTGGCAAGTGACTCATCTTGTTTCTTTCCTTTTAGAATTAAACATTGCATATTATGAAAGGGATCTTGGTGTAATAGTTGATCAGTCTCTAAAGCCATCCAAACAGTGGTAGGGCAAATAGGATTTTAGGTTGTATCTACAAAAATATTGAATACAAGTCTAAAGAAGTTAAATTTCATTGTATATGTCACTGGTTAGGCTACATTTGGAATATTGTGTTCAGTCTTGGGCTCCTTACCTAAGAAAAGACACCGAGTTGTTGGAAAGGGTTCAGAGAAGGGTTACTAGAATGGTACCTGGAATAGAGGGGTTGCCATACGAAGAGAGGTTGAAATATCTCAAATTGTTTTTTCTTGAAAAAAGAAGATTTTGGGGGATCTGGTTGAGGTGTTTAAAATTGTAAAAGGAATTGATAGTGTTCATGCATCATCTTTTTTCATACTTAACAGTGAGAATAATAGGACTAGGAGACGGAAAGATAAATTTGGGCAGGGTTGGAGTTATCTTCAGCTAAGACGATTTTATTTTTCTAACATGGTGTTTGGCCTGTGGAATGGGTTGCCTTTGGATGTTGTGGAGGCAGTAACTTTAAATTAGTTTAAGAAAAAGCTTGATAAATATATGAATGATAAGGGCTGGCTTTAAGATTTTGTAATATATATTAGTAGTTTTAATAGATTAAAGGATGGAATAGCCGAGATGTACCAATAGGTCCTATTTTGTCACAAAATGGTATGTTATGTTATTATATGTACCATTTTAAATGTTTATGACAGAGGTCTTGAATACAGGGAATGAAGCACTAAAATTGCATTTGAAAAGTAGATGCAACGCTATATAACCTTTAAAAATAACTGAAACAATTGCTTTTCTCTAATTTATGTTTTATATCAGTTTTACTGAACTGCTTTTCATTTCAGGTACACACTTGTCATTACTTTTTATTTGATGTACTTAAGCCACAGACTGCAAAGTTACTTGGAGTTGATTTAAGAAGTTTATTTTCCTCATCATTAAAGTGAAATAATTGAATCTCTTCTTTAGTTTACTTATTATAATAGAGTAACAATATGTTATAGATAGGCCACAGACTTACAAAAGGAAAAGACGGATGTTTATTCAACAAATCTCATGCCTTGATCTATATTTTGTCATAAGCTTTATTTATAATATTCTGTTTGAGTGGTTTATAAATTATGTATTGTAATAATTGTACTCGGAATCTAAGCCCTTTTGTTTCCTACAGCTAAGATTATAATCTTCTACATCATCTACTATGCGTGCTTAGTAGCATTTTGGACTGTAATGTTGCTGGTATTTTATGTTACTGTGGACTCCAATCATCCAAAGTGGAAGCTTGATTCAAGCAAAATTGGGAGTAGCCCAGGTATACCGTTTTTATCTTCAATACACCATAAGAGTAGTTTTCTAATTACTATTATTGTTGAAAAATACATGCATAAGTTTTTTGGGAAAAATATTTTTCAATGTGAAAGTTTAAATTATTTTGGCATTTTCATTTGTATGTACAATTAAATGTTATGTTATGTACCATTAGTTATAAAAAAATTTCTATATGTATTAGATCGTCAAGAAATTAATGTCGCTTGTTTTAGATGAAAAACCCGAGCAACTTGTATATCAAAACAAAACATTTATTAAATGAAATA
>NW_013665918.1:258747-259507 GCF_000517525.1 Limulus polyphemus
TGATGCTTTTCTATTTTACAGTCAAGTTGTTAATGTCCTGATTACAGAAATCACTTGGCTTTGAAGCAAAAACCATGTCGATGTCCTCTTTAACAACTTCCACATAAGATGGTGTTGCAGCGAACGAAAAAGATGGTAAACTGATGGTGCCATATCTGGAGAATATAGTGGGTGGGGGAGAACTTCCCAACCTAACTCCATAATATTGTGTTGCATCAAACGAGCCACATGTGGTCGTGCATTGTCGTGGAGAAGAACACCTTTCCGATTGACGAGTAAAAGGCGTTTCTGATGGAGGACTTCATTTAAACGTTCCAGTTGCTGACTATAAATGTCTGCATTGACAGTTTGCTGTGGATTGAGGAATTTGAAATGAATACTCCTTTAATGTCCCACCAAATGCAAAGCATCACTTTCTCCGGATGCAGTCCAGTTTTGTGGGTCGGGAGTTGTTTTGTCTAGGACTGAGCCATTGTTTTTTGGGATCTAATATTCGCATAGAGAATTCATTTTTCATCATCGGTGACAATTCTGTCCAAAAATGGTTCACGCCAGAAGAGACGAAACAAAGTTAACACGTTGGAAATAATGATCATCGGAGAGTTCGTCAGGCACCCAAACACCTTCTTTATGGAGTTTCTCGTATTCCTTAGATGTTTACGTACTGTTTCATGAGAGACATGCAATTTCAGGGCCATATCACGATTGTGTTGCCTTGGGGTAGACTCAACAAGCGACTTCAGAGCATCAATATCAATTC
>NW_013665918.1:259517-269046 GCF_000517525.1 Limulus polyphemus
CAGTTTTTAAAGGCTAAAGTCACCTTAATGAAATTTGCTGAACCATCGTTGACACTTACGAAAGTTCAAAACATTTTCATAAACTTATTTGATAATCTTTGTGGCTACAGAGGCGTTGTTTCCTTTCTTGTATTCAAACATCATTAAATGCCGAATGTGTGTCTCGTCGTGTGCCATCACTGTAAGGGATTGGAGTATGCTAAACTTTACATATTATATAGGCTACACTAACGTGACGTTTAGGCGGTTCGTTTAATGATGTACATTTTTTTGGGGGAGGGGGTTAATGAAAGTGTTCCAAAACACTACATTAATTTATTGACGACCTAATACTTAAATATGGCTTAGTATTGTGTTTTTAGATACTATGATAACATTTTACATATAAATTTATTTAATCTGTTATTAAGATTCTGCATTATATTATATTTTTTCCTTCATTTCTTTAACTTTTAAGTTGTTCTTCTCTGAAACTAAAGCTTTATAGTGTATGAAAGGACATGGATGTTTTAGCACCCAGTATTAAAGGAATCAAGTGTTTTAACATCCAGTGTGTAAGTCAATGAGACCACATTTGGGGGATTTGGTGGGCTACAGAGTGATGGTACAGTTCCAGTATTCACGCTAGAAATAAAACATTCCGATAAAGAGCTTGATCTATTAACCTCAAAAAACCATACTTTACTGCCTAAAGAACTTGCTCTCAATAGTGTTGAGCCATGAAGATGTGATGTGTAAGGAGTTGGCTGGACTATGTTTCTTTTTACAAAATAGTAAAAGTATTCATGTTGGCATATCCGAATTGGTCAAATAAAAAAGCACTTAGAAGTAGTGTATCCTTATTGGTCTAAAAGTGAGATAAAACCATTGATTAGTCTGTATTCCCTCATGTGCTGTGCTAGTAATGCTTCCATATTGCTGCTGCTACTACTACTATTACCCCTGCTATTAATTCTGATCTGCTACAACTACTGCAGCTTTCTCATCCTGCGTATATCAGATTAGCTCCTTCAACTGACTTGACAAGAATTTGTCTGTGATTCTGAGGAAAAACCCCCACAACAGAGAAAATAATAACTGGGCATGCCACAGTATGTTCTTGGTCATCTCTATTGACAGAATTTATGAAAAACGTGAAAAATGGCTTTATAGAACTGAGGCACTAAAACTTGTATTTCTAAACATGTGTGGATACTACCATCTTCTATGTGGGAATGTGGATGGAAAGTATGGGTTTTACTTCCTTACAGCCTGGTAACTAGTGTGAAGTTGGCCATGCTGGTGGGTAATTGAGATTCCATATATCGCAAGGAGTTCAAATCTCCATAGAAAATTTAAGAAATGATTGCCCAAAACTTTTGTTTGGGAATCAATCCACCAAAATTTTCTCACTGACTTGCAGACCGAGTGTTAAATAAAGCCTAAAATGAGACTTAACTGCATCAAGTATTTTAATTAATAAATTATTTACCATAAATGTTATGTTAGTATAACTTCAAAGCTGAAAGGTCTTTTTCAACTGAATACCTGAAGGTTTCAGGTGCAAATCAAAGGAGTGACGATTTTCAAAACTAATAGAATGTATTTCTTTGTTAAGGGAACAATAAAAATACACATGTTAAGCTAATACACAAAAAAGGGTCTAACAGTTGATATAATTTAGAAAATAATGTTATGAAGCTATGTTTTGGGTTAGCTGGAAGCAAATAAATGTATGTTAAGAATAATGTTAATAAGATATAACCTGAAACATGGATTTAGTGTTGGTAATATAACTAGCTCTTTTACTTTAATTAATCAAACATGGACATGAGACATATAATGCTATATTACTGACTTTTACTTTGACCAATCAAATGCAAATATAAAGTTACTGATATTGCTAACTCTTTTACTTTAATCAGTTTTATATGGATCTAAATTTGATAGTATGAATAAACCTTTTTCCTTAATCATTCAATCATAGACCTAAAGTTATTAATATAACTATTTTTACTTTACCGAATTGAACATGGATCAAAAGTTGGTAATGTAACTAACTCTTCTACCTTAATCAACTTTGATGTTGAACTTAAGCTTGATTTAAAGGTGTGAGAGATTACATAAAATGTAAGATATAAATTGAGCATATCTAGTTTTTTCTGTCCTCCAAGTATGATTTCATTGCAGACCATTAAGATATTTTGTACAATTATTGGTTAACTTTGTCTTAAAGGTGTGAATTGCAAGCAAGATACTGTATAAAGAAATGAGCTAACTAAGGTATATGTTCTTTTGTTATCCAGGTGTAAGTTACAGACCAAGTCCGCCGGAAAAGAACGTAGACAGTACTCTCATATGGTTTCGTCGTGGAAATGCAAGTGAATCAAAATACTGGAGTGACTCTCTCAAAGATTTCTTAGAACGTGAGAAGCGAATTTAGCCAAAATAAAGTATTCGGTGGATAGCTAAATATATTAAATTTAAAATCTGTGAATATGAGGCACACAAAGAACATTAAAGTTAGGAAATTACAAAAATTGGGCTAGTATGCATTATGAAAAGTGCTGTTTTGGTTTATAGTTAGCATTATTCACTTACAATTAGCCGAACAGCAACTTAAAACCCCGTACAAGGGCAGTCCCATAGTTTTTATTCAAATATGTTTATTGTGACGAAATGCATGTACCAGTGCTTGTTAACCTAGAATTCGATTGATGAATTGCTTTGGGTTGTAAATTCAGAAAAGCCAAAATATTAATTAGACCTGGATGATTAATTAATATAATCGATTATCTGTGGGAATTGATCACATTGATTAGTGTCACCTAAAATAATTGCATAAATAAATAAAATAAAAATTTTAGATTAATTCCAATTGGGATTATGGTGGATGCCTCGGGATTCGAGAGTCACAGGTTCAATTCCCGTTGCCCCCATACATGCTTGTACATAACTTATGAATGTGAATTTGTGACCTGGTGGGCATTAGTTACATGAAGCCACATTGACGCCTATTGTTCGTATTTACCTTGTATGGATTAAGCAATAGTATAGCTTCAAGTTTAACTTAATATATTGCTTACTTCTTACATGCTATATAATAAAGGTAACCAGCGTTAATTACGTAGGATAAGACAGATTTAATAAAAATAAGGACAAGCACGTTAATATTCTTTGTTCGGTTAAAGAAAACGTTGATTACGGAATTTCTTGCTCATTTAACTGTGTTTGTCAGAAATTACACGCCATGAACTAATAACAGTATAACAGTATATAATAACAGTATATCTAACATGTTAAGTCAATAACCCATTTACATGAACAGGACTCTTGTTTAATTACGATTAGCTCTAACTAGATAGAAAGTACTGAAAATGGAAAACAGAAGACTGTATGTCATCACGTGTCGCTTAAATACTGCCTAGTAAAGTTGTTTGACAAATTGATTTTTCAATTCACAAGAACGTTTATACAGCTTTTCCAGTCTGCATTTTAAAATGTAAACAAAAATAATAAATTTAATCTGTGCTTTTTAACCTTTTATCTGTATCAACAACTTCTCGCTTAAAAATTTGTTTTTGTACTTACAAATTTATTAATTTTTTTTAAAGTTTTTCATGCTGATGATGGAATTTGAAAACTTTCGAAACACTGGTAGTGCTGTGTTCTTAATCTTTCTGATAAAACTTCGATTTCTACCTTGTAAATCATTTTAATCTCTTCAAAAACGTTACCTAGTATTACCACAAGTTTTCTTGCCAAATAGTAAATGTACTGTCTGTTTTTGTTGGTTTTATTTTAGGGTTGGAGTGCACTTGTTTTCAATGAACTATATATTTTCCATCATTGTGTGACAACAATTTTTACTAGTTTTATCACATGACAACTAAGGACAACTGTATTTAACAATTAATTAATTTACATAGTGAGAAATATCGCAATTTTCTATAACAATCCTATATTCTTTTTCTCAACCTTACTGACTGATTGTTAGTACAGCACTCCTTACTATACTGGTACAAGTTAACGTCCAATAAAACCAGAGAATTTTGTTTAATATTTTTTTGATTTATAATTAATGTGACATAGTAATATATATTGTCATCAACAGAAATTCAGTAATTTTAGTAGTATTGTGAAAATTTGTATGGAAATACCTACAGAAGTGTATTTATAGCTTGTTATAGGTTTTGTATTAAGTTGCGTATATGATATATTTTCATGAACAGAGTTTAGGGTTAAAAAGTAACTTAATCTGATTGAACCTGAAAGTGAGTTCAAAATGTTGTTTAAAAAACAAGCTACGAATAGGAAGATTGGTCTCATGAGAATAATCAATTAATTGACTATAATCCATTAATGTGCCCAACGATTAATTAATTGGCAAATTCCACTATTTACCCAGCTCTGATATTAAAGGAATTTTGTTTTTGAAATTTCTTTTTTTGTGAAATTCCAACAAAATGATAAATTTAAAGTTGTTAGGAACATGGAACGTAGTACAATGAGTGATTTATTTCCTTCACGAAAGAAATTACCAAAGTTTTGAAATAGTAAGTTTTATTACAAAGTTTGTTAGAAATACTGGAGTTGTGACCATATTAATTGTACTTGGATTTTACATTTAAGAAAAGAAAGGAGTGATTTTTAATTTATTTTTGATATTTTTTTCACAGCTTATCAGGTAGAAGAAGGTTTGAAAGAATGTGACTTTGGAAGCACTCGGAAACCTGAAGAATCATGCAGATTTAATTTGAATTCAATCGATAACTCATGTAGCAGCTCACAAAACTTTGGCTATGACATGGGTCATCCATGTGTTCTGATCAAGCTTAATCGGGTATTTCGTAGTTGTGTTTTTAAAAGCTTTTCCATTAATAATTAACTGATTACTCATTGCCTTCTCATTTATACTGAATTTTTCACCAAATTTCATATATATATATATATATATATTACTCTTATCTCTATATACACCTCAATTTCCAGATATATAAATCAGATAATTAGCAAACATATAAAATATAGAAAATGTAGCTTACAACACTGCTACTTTCCTGGATTGTGTAGTCCCTTGAACAAACTGAATACACAAATAAAACAATACACTAAACTTTCCATTCATTAAATCTTTATTTATTTTTTAGTGGACTTCTTTGAGGATTATGGTTTGCAGATGGGATAACATCTTGTTCTTTATCATTGTCTTACAATGGGTCAGCAATAAGTGTGCAGGCTTACAAAGCCAAAATCTGGAGCTAAAATAACTAACCAACCAAAACCTTTGTTATCATGTGCTGACCTGTCACTGGGAGAGTTCTTTCTAGGTAGATGGTCAAGTGAGTCCACTGGTATCCTTTCCTATGTGATCCTCTGGAAGTTATCTCAACAGGAACTCTGGGATCTTCAGCAGGTTGGCTTTCCATTGGCAATTTCTTTTCCAAAATTTCCCAGCTCGGTTTTCACGCTAAAGTACTTCCAAAGATAATCATGATGATGGACCTTTGGCTAGGACTGCCTGCACTTCTGAATTCTCTAAGCTACGTCATTGATTTTTTCAGTATAACATATGGTCTTTTCCAACACCTGCTTAAATTAAGTTTGAAGTTTGTCCTATCATCTACGATAGTTGATGTTACATTACTACTTGATCTGATGATCCCATAACTCGGGATTTCTTTTTCTACTTCTTCATTTATGTCATTACAGCATTTCTGTACTTCTTTGTCTTTCATCAAACTTGTGGTCATAATCTCTATGGGCATATTCTGAATCTTGTCTTCAATTAGATTTTATGTTTGACTCATCTTTAAATACTGTCTCTTTATTTTAACTTCTCTCACATTTTCATGTCTTACCTCTTTCCCTTTTTATTTTCTCTAACTTTCTTTGTGGTCTTCTTTTAACTTTATCTCCTCCTCCTGTATGCAGTCTCTTTCTTCTTGTTCTATTTTTTTCATCTTGGTATTTTTCTAATTTTCTTCTCTTTCATCTCACTCTTTTAATTCTCTGCATTTTTGATTTCCATGGTTTCTTCATTTAGTAAATGTTTGACCTTGCTTCATTTTCAGGATGTAAATGTGAAGTTTATTTAAAGTTATATTGCATTTTCACAAAAATAATCCCATATATAACAACTATTTTGAAATGTGTTCAATCGTGTGGCAGCTTCTTTTGGATTATTTGATTAAAGTAATGCCAAGTCCAGTCCAAAGAACAATAACAAATTAATTTACTTTTGAATAATGTTTACTACACTAGAAATATTCAGATTTTTATATTTTATAATTCTTGAATCAATAGATATAGATCAAATCAATGCATTTCAGAAATTTTCACTGGTTAAAGACAGTTAGTCTTTAATATGAAAATCTAGGTGCCTTTTTAACAACTAAATTATCAAGCCAAGTGTAATTTCTGTATCTTAGAAATGTCTTAAGTTAGCTTTTCTATGATCCTTATAACCAAATTAATATTTATAGTTCACTGTCCCTTCATTGAATGTTGCTTGGATTAGGGCTTCTATCACTTATTATGTAGCAAGTAATCAGTATTTATCTAATTCTTTGTAATATTCTTTCCCAAAAGCTTGACATTAACAATGGTAATAAATGATATTTAAATAGGCATGTACATGTAATCATGTCTGGATCAGTATTTAGGTTTGGAATGCCTAATTGGTAGGCTTGTAAACATTTGTAAATTAATATAAAAACTTGAAAACACATTACCATTCCTAAAATTAAATTTAAATGTGATTTTAGTGGTGGTTTTTACAATATCTTTTATTTCATCTAGAAATAAATGTTTCATAATTTTTTTTTTCATGAACTTTTAAAAAAATATATTTGATTGACTCTTTTGGGATATTCTAGTATCTTGAATTTAGATGTTTAGGCAAATAAATATTTTCAGAATCAATATAGGTATGGATAATTCCATTAATATATCTGAATACAAAACTTACATTACAATACCACTATTACATTTTATTTAAAAGCTTAAGGATCTTTATTTGTTAATAAAGTACATTTTATGGATTTTTTTTGTCTTTTCACAGATATTTGATTGGGAACCAAAGCCTTATGACAGTGATTCTATTCCACAGAATATGCCTGAAAACTTGAAAAATGATTATAATTCTAGTTATGTGTACATTAGTTGTGAAGGAGAAGTAAGTAAGCCATTGTATTCGGTTTTAAGATGTCCTTAAAAAATGTTAAAATCACTAATTTCATACTAAAAAATGAAAAATGTGTGCCGTCAGCCCCTCCGCTATCTTACCAAAAATAGAAAGTTCAGAACTTTCAGGGCTTTAATTTTGGAAATCCCATTCAAAAACATGGAGGTCTCAAAACACTGTACTTTATGCTAAATGTCATTGTAACTGTGTAACTTTGTCATACATATTCCAGAACAAGTCATTTGAATAAGACATCTATTTAGTTTTTGTTTTTCTTTAACTGTTTGCATGAAATGTTGCTTGGAAGGCACCTAATAAGTATTACAAATGTCACTGATGAATTACAAGTGCATCAAGTATGTTTGACATAGCCATCATTAGAAGCAAACTACAATAATTCAAAAGGCAATTTAAAAGCACTGAACATTTGTTTAGGGCCACAGTAATAAATTATGGTAAGTTGGAAACCTGAAACAAATTTTTTTAAGCTTGTAGACATATGAGATCAAAGCAATAATCTGTTGTTTTCTTGAATGGTGGTGGGTGTAAAAAATTCTTTCAATCACAGCACTTTCATAGTATTAACTCTACAAAATAAATAAACCTACATGTGTAGTATATTCAGATGAACTGAATTATTAGAGCTATTGGATAGGTTGATCGGCTAAATAACTGGAGATTCGTTTAAGATTTCAGTTATGGAATATTACTAAAACTCTTACTTAACTGAGTTGATGTTATAAAAAGAATGAGACTGGATACTAATGTAGAATAAAATGCACAGTTTTATTGATAAAATGAGGTAACACAAACTGTGTGTGTGTGTGAGAGAGAGAGCTTGCTGTTCTTATTTACACTAGACAATTTCTTCTATCAACTATTCTATATCCAATCAACCATATACTAGACTTTTTTGATTGAGATCTTGTACCAGACTATTTAAAAGCCAGGTATTTTAGTACCAAGAACCCTTAGATTTACCCAGCATGACATGCACTACCCACATAACTGGCTATTTTCGTTATAACATAGGTGTGTTTGTAACCTCTAGATGTCACTTGAACAACCACTGAAGGATACTGCTTTCAAAAGTCTTACACGATGTAGTATTATGCATTGTTTTTCCTGAGCAATAAACAGGGTACTTATTTCAAGAACAACAAAGGAACAAAGGTAACTTGAAACAAGATCAACTTAACATTTTTCTCAACCAAGTGTTATGTGAAACCTGCATATTTTTAGAGCAAAGATATAATTCAGAATAAATACTATAAAACTACAAGAAAATAGGAACACATGGTATATTTAAATACCACATTTTCCTATCTTCCCTACTTCAGGCTTGTCTCTAGCTCACAATTAACTAAGTTTTTATCCATCAAACTTTAAAATCATGCTGGTCGAGAGTTGTGTCAACTCTCTCTGTTATCCTAGCACATGCACCACATGTCACAATACTTTAACAATGATACAAAAATATTCTTGAGTAATAAAAGCAATACATGACAATAAACCAGAAGAATTCAGGTAGTATAGTACCCATCAGAGTGTAAACTTGTTTTATGAATAGAAACACCCAGTGAAAATTCTTTGATTCCTCAATGTTTTACTTTACGGCTTTATCAAAAGGTAGACACCTTGCAGAACAAATGCCCAGTTGAAGAGTTAAAGAATTTTCATTGGGTACTGGCTGTTTCTGTTCATAAAATGTGACTATAAACTATTTTAAACAAAGAAAAATATGTTATGTCAAAAAAAGAAACTTTAATATAGATGATGGCATAATACCTACATATATAAAATCTTTTAACAATGTAAAATGAATCATTTAACACAGAATAACACAATTTCAAAATAAACCCTTTAACACTGAATACATTAAAAAAAGAAACCTTTTATAACAGTTGCAAGTGCTAATCAGTACAGAAATCCTTTAACATCAATGAAACATCAAAAAACCCTTTATTAATGTAGAATAAATAATGATAAAATTAACCACAATACACATTGAATCAGAACACGTACATTAAATCACAAAATCAAACTATTTAAGCACAGATACACTTCAGTTAAAACTTAATACAATCATTTTTCATAATTATTTTATAATTTTATGGGCCCTTTAAACAAGAACATAAAAAATTAGGAAACTACAAAAGTAAAAGAAATACTTACATCATATGTACTCATTAAAACATATCCTTATTTAAATTCGATGATGAGGAACCCACTTTGAGTCTAATAATGCTTGGAGACGGCTTGAATAGGTAATGAAGAATAACTTTAATATAAGTTTAACGTAACAGCAAATGTACAATGTTTCGACAAGGTTTTGTCATCATCAAGTCAAAACATTGTACATTT
>NW_013665918.1:269293-281083 GCF_000517525.1 Limulus polyphemus
CAAATGTACAATGTTTTGACTTGATGATGACAAAACCTTGTCGAAACATTGTACATTTGCTGTTACGTTAAACTTATATTAAAGTTTTTCTTCATTACCCATTCAAACCGTCTCAGCATTATATCCTTATTTAGCAAATCAAAGATAAACATGTCAAATTTTAAATACAAAATAAAAATGAACCAATATAGTAATTAATAGAAAATTAATGCAAGATGCCTAAATGTACGTACATGTTTACAAGCAACTGCACATAGAAAAATACTGAATCATATTGATTAAAACACTTGTAATTGTAATGCACTGATACCATAGGTAAAACCTTTTAAATATATATATATATATATTTATTTAATACATGTTTGAAGCCCCTCACCCACATGTGATCCCTTCTTACTTGCTTCTCATCATTGATAGTTGTCCTTGTAGTTGCTGGAACATTAAGGAATGTCTCCTCAATCAATATAGAACTTTCCATGACAAGTTTCTCAGAGATTTTGGCACAAAAAAATTGAAAACACAAACCAATGATTATTTAAAAACAAGATAGGAAAGTTGGTCCATAACTTGATCTTAAATATCAAAGGTCTGGATTGAAAATGTATGGTTAGTGAAATCTAATTGGTTTGTGTAATATCCAAATTATCTTGGTCAAGTAACACTTCTATGAAGGTTAACGTGCTCATGCTACTAATCTCCTATAGAATATGTATCCCTGGTGCCCATGGACTACTCATTCCACAGGCCTCATTGGGTCTCTGCTTGACCAATACATATTTTAGCTGTGCTGTCCTCTATTGCTATTCTCACGATAATGAATGGAATATTCACTATAAACCAGGCCCTCCACACGCACATTTCCTTTCTTCTGGAACCTTTCACTTGTAAGTTTTGTACAGCAATGGTGTGAATTACAAAGATTCACCATGTGTATGTTAATTTCCACTTCACCCTGGTACACTTACAACTTGTATTTTCATGTATCTTAAAGTGCTTCCTGTACTGAAACGATTTTAAGAAAATACTTAGAACACTATGTGCTTTTACAAATATCTCGGACTGCATGATTAAAAACGTTTTATCACAATCAAATTAATTATGACATTTAAGCTACTGTCTGAATTTCATATACAACTGGTAATTTTGTCTACTCAAGCATTTCAATTCCATCCAATCAAAATATTTTGCACTACTCTTACAGTAAAACCACAAGTAACTGTTTTCTCTCAAATGTAACGTGGGTTTCTTTGTTACTCTTATCCTTCCATGAATATTCACTGTCTGTCAAATATTTCATTGTTAAAATTAAAACATTCTTTCTTCACTATTAATGAAAGTAACAGGTGCATTGTATCTTCAAATAATACGTTGTTGTCTGTAATCACAGTTAATGTCATGTCATGAAGTCTTAACATCCAAATAAAATCCTTTGTTTCCATTCACATATGGCTTAATAATTTTGTTTATTATGTAATTGATTTGTTCATATTGTACAACTCTCATGAATTATTTCATGTAATGTTCATACGCATGTGACACATGCTCTTAGTTCTACATGTTTATTACTATGTACATTTATGTCCATTACGTGTTGTTACATAAGCTAATAATTTTCAACAGATTGTCTCTGGCTCCCACACAAATTGTAGTTTAATTGTCTCGGGCTACTTTCCAAAGCTGCTGTTGGGAGTTAACATTTACTAACGTGCATCACAAAATAAGTAATAACTGACTGAGCTAAAATTTCTCGTAAATGAGGATTAATTTTTCGTGCTGTTACTACAGTACATAACAGTATAAACTCAAACGAAACTCTACTCCTTCATTGCATGTGGAGAGGTTCTATGTTTTCTTTTTAGGTTTACCAGCAAGAAAGATCTATTAGACCAACGGACAATCCATACTTCAGATGACTAATTGGTTATCATACAATGTAGTATCAATGCTGTTGCTTATAATACCATCCAATAGTTCAGAAAGCAAGGGTTGCAACACCATTTCGGCTAAGTTTTTGAACTCGATCTGTCCTCTACAATTGTGAAAATTAGTGATGCAATAGGCATAATATATACCAGCACCATCCATCCTAGCTTTGTGCTAATCAACTGGAAATTGCAAAGTATGGCACATACATTGTATATAGTGAATATCAACTGATAGATTGGAAAGAAAGGGATGCCTCTTCCTTTCAAATCACTAAGTGATATACTTAATGACTGACTTTTCTTATGATACAAGTGGCAACTGCACTATGTGGTACATACATGGTGTCTTATTTCACCACTCAGAGGCTCAGAAAGCAAGGGCTGTGTTGCATGTTTGCTGCTGGCACATACCAAAGCCACACCCAGTTTCCATTTTGGTGCATCTGTTCTATTACCATCTTATTGTAGCACCTCTTCTGATTTATAGCAGCCTTTCCTAACTGTTGACATGTACACTCATGTATCACCTAATGTGGACATTAACCACTCCACATATTTGTATGGAGACTGTGGGACATCTGCTCTAGATGAAGGACATACATCACATCTACAGTAAATAAAACTTCTTAACCAAACATCAGCATCTTCAGCAAACAACCTGTTGATCACTGTTTAGTTGCACAATAGTTGGTCCAGTCCAGTTTACAAACTCATCAAGCATGAACTTGACAGTCTGTATCATCTTTTCTTCTACTCCATTAGAGCAGGAATGATTAGTTGAAGCATGCATTTTCACCACACCAAACACTTTAACAATTAAGAGAACAGTTGGGTGTTAAGTTAGCTCCCTGATCCACGTGGATCTCATCAGGTACTCTGAACTGAGTTATCCAGTGCTCTACCAGTGCATAAAGTATGATCTATGTAGACATACTGACCATTGGATAATCTTCAGCCCACTTTGTGAAGTAGTCAAAGACCATGTGTTTAGAGAGGTGACCTCTGTCTGTCTTTAGGAGTCAAAGAGTGATATCCAGGGTTATTCTCTGTAGAGAAGAACCACATTTCTTTGCTGGAGTTTACCCTTTTTAGATTGACTTTTTCTCTGGGTGGCACATCCTGTGCTGTATTCACACTGGCACAAGTTTCTCGACTTGAATATAACCAGAAAAAGCACTATCGAGCATTAGCACACATAGCCATATCACCTTGGTGCTCTCTAGTCTTTGAATTATGCAAAGTCTGGAGAATCTCATGTCTCAAAGCCTTGTGAACCTCTTATTGTAACACAGACTGAAAAACTACTGGTTGGTGGTTGACAGCAACAGTAAAGCACACCTTTTGCACTTATAACTGATCATGAAAGGGCCACAAGATAAGTGCATCCATTCTATGTTCCTCCATCTGAGCCAGATGCCCTCTACCTTACTGAATGGCAAGGAGTACCCATGCTAGATCTGAATACTTCAGTTACTCTTTCCAGATCTCCTGGAGCATTAATCATTGCATCCATCCACTAATGGAATCCCCTACAGTATGGCTTATTGTCCCTGTAGCAGAAATTGTCTTAACTCTAACATGGTGTCCAGAATGATGACATTCAATGAATGAATAGGGTCTTACAATCTGGCAAGACACTCTGTCAGCCTTTCTGCTTTGTAGGTGATAATGCATGATTAAATCATATTCCTGTAATGATGTTATTCATCATATCATCCATTCAAGGTTTTTGAAGACAACTGCAAGCAATTCTTTCTTCATTGTAGTGTAGCTGAATTCAGGAACTGTAAGCATACAACTTGAGTATATGATTAAATATTCATCTCTGTCCTACAACTGTGATAACACTGCTCTGATGTCAGAAACACTGACACTAGTGTCTAACAGAAATTCACAATCCTGTTGTAAATATACCAGCACTGGAGCCTTTACGAAAGCTTTACAGATTGGAATGCCTGTTCACATTCCTTGCTTCATTTAAAGTGTATGTCAGTTTTAGTGAGAGCAAACAATAATACTGATATTTTGAACAAGCTGGTCATGAAACATTGATATATGATACAAAATGTAAATTTCTTATTTCATCACAGGTTGGGTCCAGTCTCTCACCACTGCTATGTTATCAGGAGCTGTAAGACTACCTTCAGTATGACTGAAAAATTCCACTTTTGTTTAATAAACACAAATTTTCTGGGTTTTAATTACAAGCCTGCATTTTTTTTATCCGCTGGAATACGCATTTCAAGTTTGTATTCTTATGTCTGCTCTAATCATACAATTTGGCTTTCCCAGTATCTGGATGCTAGGTCTAAAGTACTGAACTAATGGGCCCCTTATAATGCATCTAGACATTCATCAGTTTGTTGTAATGGAAAGACATCAACATAAGTTTCTGTGTTTACCTGTCTAAGATCGGTGCATTAATGTTGAGTGTGATGCGTAATACATCGAATTTAGGTCAAGTTATAAAAGGATACAAAGAAAAACATTTTATTTCAGGTTCAAGAAGCTAGTTCACACATGTGATCACTACTGAATTATAAAAATAGAAATTATTAGGTTTATGTTGTTTAATAATTAATTAAAAATATCAATTTAAGACTTTAAATACTTATGGCAGACATTTGTAATGGTTATCTCTTGAGTTTTGTTGCAGGAGTGTAATATTTTAAATTGCAGATGTTATGTTTAGAAAATAGAGATTAATATATTAAATCATATATTTAAATTCTATGTTTCTTTTAACTCCAGATTTTTAGTACCATCTTCATCTACGTACTGTTAAATTTCTGGAGTTGTAGCTTGGCTATGATTTACAGCATTAATCCACAATCAAATGCTCCATGCAGTACAGTGTCATTACCAAGTTTATAATTTAACTATCCAACATTTGTCTGAAATATATCTGTGTATTTTGAGATTTGAAAAATTATGCTAATGGTGACAAAGCTAGCATTGCTATATTTTCAATTTTTCATGTGTGTGTGAATTTAATAATTGTTGTGTTGTATGGTAAACTCATTTTCCTGTTTAACTCTTAAATATTGATTATGATTATTGAATTGTGTGGTTAGAAATACCCAGTTTGTTTCTAAACCAAAATAGTGACCCATTATATTTCTCACAGATATAAATGTATCAGTTAGACCTGTTTGAAGTGAAAAAAGCATGATGACAAATAGCCCTTAAAAATTAGTTTTACACAAATAATACTTATGTTTGGTGGGATAACCTCTCACACAAGCATTAATTTTGAAAGACAACTTGTAGGATGATTTTATGATGAGCATTAATTTCAGAAAAGTGTATATCCATCACTAGGTAGGTGTATTTTATGTGTAACAAGATTTTAAGTGTCATATAGATAGTCCAGTATGGTCACGAAAACATTTTCATGTGAATGGAAGTTTGAAAACTATTTTCAATGTGTTTTGTTTTAAACTTATAAAATCTGTTAAAAAGAAACTTTGGGTGTGTTGAGATATTTTGATTGTGTTTGTGAAATGTAAACTGATAATTTTAATTACTCACCTTATTATGTGCTTTATAATGATTTTCTGTGTCCCTCTTTTCCGTAGCTTATAATTATAAGGTTGGTTTTAGAAATCTACTGAAGATTATAATTAATGCAATATATTAGATTTATGTTAACTTGTATAGATGTTAATTTTATAGACTTTGCTGTTGAAAAAAAATTTTGGATTTCGTTCTTCTTTTCTTCCAGAATCCAGCTGATAAATCAAATATTGGACCTATCAGTTACTACCCCTCCCAAGGCATTCCAAACTACTATTTTCCTTTTACCAACCAGCCCAATTATCTGACCCCTTTTGTCTTTGTCCACTTCCAGAATCCCACCATCAGTGTACTGATCAACATTGAGTGTAAAGCCTGGGCTGCTAACATCAAGTACAATAAAAAGGAACGACTGGGAAGCGTTCACTTTGAATTACTGGTGGACTAGCTTCTAGCAATATTAATTATATAGCCTAGACATTTTGATTTTGCATAACATATTTCTCTCCAAACAATTTTTTGTTTTAATTTTCTGAATTTCATTCAAACATTTTTTTTTTGTTGATTTTTTGTGTTATATGTATATTTGTAGGTTTCCTCTTTCTTAGAAAATGTCATCCAGTATATTCACTTTTAAGCAGGAAGAATTGAACACTTTCTGTTTGTTTGTTTTTTTTATTATAAGTTCCTACTGTCAGTTTTAGAAAAAAATTAATTGAAATAGCTCTAGTATGTGAACAGTTAATAAACTGCTGGTCTGTTCATGCTTGAGAAAAGGAACATCAGAATTACATCATATCCAAAAATAAACAGTAGCAATAAATCTAATAAACTGACTTTTTACCATTTTCTTGTTGCATTGAAACCAAATTCCGACATTGTGTTTATCTTGTTTTACAGAATAGTTTACATATAGCTAACTGTTATACAAGTCTTATTAAAAGCAAAGTAGAATACAAATTGTATATAGATTAAATAAAATGTAATTCTGCCGACATCACTAAATGTTTGGCACTGGATAACTAATTTGTTTTATTCATTTTTTTTAAAAGAGAAGAAAGGAATGGTTTTTAACTAGTAGTTAATTTTCTGAATGATATTAGTTATGTATTGGAAGACTTATACTTATAGCTAAAAGTTGTTCTCCGTGTCTAAAATATAGAGGTAGAGCATTTAAAACATGCTTGCCATTTTCTTAAAGAAACCAGGAAATAATATAAGGCTTATAATACCATTCCACCATCTATGTATGATTAAATAAAAGTGTTATTTAAATCTTTCCTCGTATAGTACAGTACATGTATAGTTGTCCAACTTCAGAAATTAGACTGTATAAGTATCAATCAACTGTTATATATGTGTATAGTTAGATAGATATAGATATGAATAAGTGTCAAGCTTGTTTCTGTACAGGCAGGAATTCACTCCCTTTCTATGGACTCAACGATATTACTTAGTAACTTGTTATTTTTGTGAGGTCATGTTTTATATGAAAAGTAGATATTTGGTTTTTGTATAAGATTGAAAAATCAAAGTTAAATCAGAAACGTACAATCCAACACAAAGGTCTATACATTTATACCAATATTACATTTGGAAAATTGTCCTGAAGACTAACTGAAGAATGGTTGGACCTCTTAAAAAAAAATGGAAAACTGGGCTATAGATTTTTGATCATGATCATGATTTTAATATCACATATGTAATTGTTTAAAGATAAATAATTTTCGTGTATTAGTATCTAGTCTTATGGATTTTATTAAACATTATGGTGTTTTATGTCAGTGTTTCATCTTAATTGTTAATTGTATAGTTTAATTGTGTGTGTAGGTATAACATTCAAAGATACAATCTGCAAAAACAAGTACCAAAATGACTGTTTAGGTGCTACACATTACTTCTTAAACTAAGAAAACAAAACTAACAGTGCACAAGTCTATACATATAAGCTATATTCTTACATTAGTTTAAATATGTGAAGTTCCACCTCCAAGTCTCTCTTATAAGAATTTCCAAGTTAAGTTGAATTATCTACAACTGATCACTAAATGATTGATCTCTTCCTCCATTCAAGACAGTGATAATTTTGTTGTTAATGATAATCAGGTGAAGATCTTAAATAACACATGATGTTTTTAAACGTAAATAACTGTCTGCATTGATCTTCCATGAAACACTCATTCAAAATGAATTTTGAGTATGACAAACCTCTATTTTCTTTCACCAAAAATCATAATCTGGAGTTGTTCAGTTTTATGAGCTTAATGAAGCAATTACATTTTTTTAACTTTGGAATTTTATACATTGTCAAACAACTCACATTAGGTAAGTTAACGAGTTGAGTTTTGAAATTTATTAACCCTCATCAGCCCAAGTCAATGGGAATGAAGTGTTAAATGGGTATAGTAACAAAAAACAAATTACACTAGATAGATTTCCTTTTCCTAAAATCTTGTAATGCTCCACTAAATGACGTTTCTTGTCATCCATCTGGACTAATGAGAGCTAATACAACTTGTAACTGCAGCTGCATGGTTAGGGTAGGTGTTTTGCTACTTAAAGTAAGTTAGTATGTATTACTTGTAGCACGTGATAAGTCAACCAAGTTTTACTGGAGGCCTTACCTTGTGAAATTGAATATATAAACTACTGAGTAGTATTACTGGATGTCAAAATTTGTAAAACCTCAGCAGTGTTAATTGTTTTTAGAAGGTAAACTACAATCACTAGCAACCTTCCCCCTATTAAAATCTCCCCATGGTTGCAGAGCAGTGCTTCTGAGGGCTTATAATACATTGTGTGGCTTTGTGCTTAACAACAAACAAACTCAATTAAAAATTGAACTTTTTTATAATATTAACATCTATAATGATGTATTTGCTATAGGAAATGTATCTGTTGTTTCAATAACGTAATCAGCCATTTATATGTATTGTTGTTTTAGATAGGAAGTTTAATTTGGAAAGGCCAGGTAGAATAAACAAATGCATGAATAATAACTTTATGCCCAGGGAGTTAGCAATTAAATTCAGAAAACTTCAGTTAAGACCAGTTTTGTGCTTATGTTTTAGTTTATAAAGTCTTGTAATGCATTCAACAACTCGCAAATGCTGAAGATTAATGAAGAAATATTGGGCTATAATTAAATATTCAAACTCTAACATAGTAAGAAATCAGTGTGTTGCTCTCTTTATACATAGAGCATAAACTTGCAAAAGTGCAGTGGATGATTATAAATACTGAGCTTTTATTTTAAATAGAAACTAATAATATAAAAAAATATGCTATCATATTTTACCACTTTTAAATATGCAATCTCAACATGAGTATTTTGCAACTCATCACCTACCTTAACACTCGATGATGCTTTCAATAAACAATTTAGTAAAGACAACATTCATAAATGTAGTTTTATCTGTTTTTTCAAGATGTGAAATTACATGAAAACTAATTTCTGCTTCTCTATACTGCAACAGTGCATCAACAGAAAATACAGTCATAATGGAAAGGCTGTATTAGTACTTTAGAATACTGAGAGCTTAGATTGTGCAAAGTTATGGGTGAAATGAGCAACTTTATGATCTGGAATAATATGTTTACTCTGGAGGTCATATAAGCTACAGATATATATATATATTAAATTTCCAGGTGTATTTATAAATTGTGATATTACAAAATACTTCTGGAAGTTATATGTATATTATACACAACTAGAACATCTGATGTACTCATTTATTCCTTTCGCTACGACATATTTAAATGTTTTTCGCAGTTAAACTCAGATTGTATGGATTATAGTTCTGAAATTTCAAATGCTGAATAAATGTCATTTTGTAAAACAGTTTCCTTATTAATAAAACTTGAAACTATACCAGGATCTTTGATTTATCCGAATAAGTGAATTGCAGTTGCAGAAGTGTTATTGTATATTAATATACTATGCATATATTTGTTCTGTATATGTCTAGATTTCACATGATATGTAGTTGAGAAAGTCGTTAAGTTTATTTTGTTTTAGCTACCTTTGCTCCTTTGTTATTCTCGAGTGGATAATACCTGTTCTGACTGAGAGAAGAATATTGTTGAGATATTGCACATTGTGCTAAGATGTCGACAGCAGTATCCTTCAATGGTCGTTCAGGTGATATTTAGAGGTTACGGCCTCACTTATGTTGTAATGAGAGCGGCTACTTACATGAGTAGTGCTAGTCACTCTAGGTAAATGCAATATTTCTTGTGAACTAAGGAACATTGGATTTAGTCGTCTGGAACAGGATCTTGAAAGAGAAACAGTTTAAAGGGAGAATCTAGAAAAAGCATCAGACTGTCGTTCCAGAAAACTAGAATACACACTATTGTGTTAAGTCTGTTGTAATAAAGATTGTGCATTTTGTAATTCACTTTGTTTCCAGTCTCATTATTCCATTCAACATCATGACTCGGTTACTCAGAGACTTAGCATTATTTCGTAATAATCGCTATCTTGATTAAATCTCCTGTTCTGTATCCAGAAGTCTCAGCCTTTAACTTCTTCTTAGGAGGGTTCTAAAACTGAGTTCAAATGAGAGAAAATATATTTCTACTTTAGGTTACAACAAGTCACATGCCCCCCTCTTCAGTGGCTCAGCAGAAAGTCAAAGGCTTATAACGCTAAACATCGAGTTTCGATACCTGTGGTGGGTACAGCACAGATGGCCCATTGTGTTGCTTTGAGCGTAAGAAGAAACAAAAACAAGTCACTAGAAACTGACTTAGAGAAGGAAATTAGCAAGTTAAGAAGAAGGGGCAGTATGTAAAAAACCAAGTATATATATATATATATAAAAGTCAATATCGTATTGTGATGATAAAATCGTTTTATGATATGGTAACAAGTATAAAATATATTTGAAGTTTGCAATATATATGTCTGTCTGTGATCTTTATCGGAGTTTAAGTCTTATAGACCTGGGAGTGTAAGGAGTATTTGACTTTTTCCTCCCCACCCCCTGATAGATGGTAACTGGTTTCTGGAGAATATTATTCTAATTACTATATATGTGGGACACTCTTAACCCTTTCAGGGCAATGTCCATATACGTAATTGCAGTAATATTCATGAGAATAAACACATTTTCTCTCTATTCGTTATTGCTAAAGTTTTGCGTGTGGCGAACAGTTCCATATGTGTATTCACATTTTCATTAGTTCTACTTACTCCTCGAGAACATTACACACAAATAGTAATTCTTGTCGTAGCAGCTTAAAACTAATGTCAGCCTTATTAAGTGCTTATTTCTAATGTACATATTAATAGGTTAAAGGTACTTTGGTCTATCTTCACTATGTATGCAGAAGCTATCTAATTCGCATAGTAGGTCATTTTTATGCCAGTTTTGCACGAAATAATTTTAATGAATTATGTAAGAGTCTATCGGAGAATGTTTGTAAGTTGACATAAATTCTGATGAAGTGGTTCTGGGTACTTTGCGTGTTGTAGTTAGTAATGAGTTTTGTATTTTTTGTAATTTGTTAATATGTTTTGGTTTTATATTTATCCATGCTGAGCATGCATATTCAATTACTGATCTTATATATGTTTTGAAGATTCTTATTATGTTGTCTGCTGAAGTTGCGTAGTTCTTACCCATTAGACTCTTAACATAACTTGTGCGTTGCCAAACCTTTTTGAGAATGTTATTATTGTGGTTTGCCCACGTTAATTTAGAATCATAAGTTAAACCTAGAAATATGGCTGAAGTTGCTGTCTGGAGAAGTGTTCCATTCATATATAATTTAGGTGGACCTTTGTGTTTTATTTGTTTTGTAAATACTGCCAGTTGATTTTTCGGGACGTTTATCTTAATTCTGTATTTTTTGGCAATATTCCTCAATATTGCTTAATTGGGGCCGTAAATTTGTTGCTGCTATTAATGGTGTGGGCGCATTTTTCTGCAACATCATCAGCAAATTTTGAGGAATATCCTTGATTTGGATCTTTTAGGGGGATATTGCTAACGTACATGATGATTAGGATAGGGCTAACCACACCTCCTTGAGGAACACCTGCTTCTGGGGTAAATGACTCCGAGAAAGTTCCTTCCATGTTAACTTAAAATTTCTGTTTTCCAGAAAGATAGATAACCAGCGAATAATTCCGCGCGGTAGTCCCATTTCTGACATACGGAACCTTTAGACAATTATGCTCAATATCGAGAAAGCATTCTTTCCTATTAAAACTATCTATGATTGATTCTGTTAGTCTAACTAAGTGGTCTGTAGTTTGTCTGATTTTTCTAAATCCATTTTGAGTTTCTGGCAATTTTGAAGTCGTTTCCAAGAATGTGAAGAGTCTATTTCTAATTATACG
>NW_013665918.1:281104-298519 GCF_000517525.1 Limulus polyphemus
AAGTGGTCTGTAGTTTGTCTGATTTTTCTAAATCCATTTTGAGTTTCTGGCAATTTTGAAGTCGTTTCCAAGAATGTGAAGAGTCTATTTCTAATTATACGTTTTAAAATTTTTCCTATGCAGCTAGTCTGACTGATTGGGCGGAAACTGTCCGGTATATTCGCTGGCGTTCCTTCTTTGTGGAACATTAAGACGATCACTTGTTTCCAAGAAACTGGGATGTGTCCTGAATTTAAAGATAGGTTAAAATGGGCTGTTAGGTTCTCAAACAATCTCTGAGTGTCTCATTTGAGGAGGATAGTTTGAATATCAGCTTCTCCTGGAGCTTTGTTTTTTGTTGTTTTGATTGCTTGTATGACGTCTGTTTCTGTTATTTTTATCAGTTGATAAGCTATCGTATTATTATTGCGATCACCTTCTGTTTTTTCGTAGTTAATATTAGCTGGGAATTTGTACATGTTTTTGTTTTGTGTTATATGTTTATTTACCTTGTTATAAAAATCGTTCTTCATGTCTAGTTCAAGATGAGTCCGGGAGGTATGTTGTAGTTGTTCTCTAAAGGTTTCGGCCTTATCTTTGTTTGTGTGTACCGTGGTGTTTTGCGTTACCAGTTAGCTTGTTTTAGTATTTGTATCTTTGTTCTGATTTTGATCCTAAGTATATTAATTTGTGTTTTAATTGTTGGATCTCTGTGTACTGATGAAAATCGTTTTAAAGTTGTATTGTACTAAAGAATCCGTAAAGTATAAGCCTGAATATGTTGAAAATCATAACAAAACTGGTTGATCAAATACTGGAGTTGATAATTTCATCAATTCTGGTTTTTCATATACCAGAAACCCTAATAAAGAGCTGATTATCTTGTTATGAGAGAAAGTTAACACTCACTAGAGGTCTTGTAATTTTGTGTGTGTGTTTAATGCTGACTTATGTATAATAAAAGTATTGTAAAAGCGTAGCTCACTTTTAATTGTTAAGTTCTGTTCCTCGGATATAAAAACCATAAACGTTTACGTTCGTGTTGCCTGAAGATACCTTAATTCTGTCACTCGTTTTTTGTTGTTTTTTTTTACATCTCAAGCATATTCTGGTGCCCGTTGTTTATTATTTTCTGTAAATATATATCTATTGTTAACTACTTAGCACATTTCTAATACAAATAAATAATTTTTCCTCTCGTAGCCTAGCAGGAAGGTTAATAGCGCTGAAAATCCGGTTTCGATACCTGCAGTTTGCAAAGAACAGACATTCCATTGTGTATCTTTATGCTTAAAAATAATTAACAATGATTAAGGAATTTGAACTTTAAGCGCAATATTATTGTTTTATATATGCCATAGTAATTATTGTCATGGTAAGGCAGCTAAGTTACTGTTGCCTAAATCTTTAACTAGTGCTAATTATGATAAAGGTATATCAGCCATTTCTTTAGCGAACGCATTCTAGGTTTAACACTCATTTAGACCAGTGGTTTCATAATCAGAAAATGGTATGGGTAGATACGCCCATCCTCCTCAGTACTTTTGAGGTGACGCAACATCCGTTTATGTGGAAATAAAAGAATATAAAAATTGTTTAAACGTTAAACCTTGTTGTGTATATAATAAGTGGAAAAGGAGCGAGAAAGGCATGTTATTACATAGACAACTGGAAGGAGGATAACAGGAAGGGAGGAGGGGAAGTATTTACTGATTATAATAATACACAATTCGAAACAGTTAAGAGATAATCGAAGTTTTTTACATTCTGTAACTAAGACAAGGCACGTGCACTTTACTAACAACTCTAGTTTCTATTATATTCATAAACTATTAATTTTATTTTAATAGGGATACATAGCAACATTTCAGTTCAAACATATTTTGCATTCTAGTTGTTAAAAATGCATTCGAAGAAGTACACCGTGACAGAAGTGTACTATGAAAGTGACGACAACGTCAATTCTAGAACTGCTGCACTTGATGTTAAGAGTAGCAAACAACTGACACCAGGAGGCAATAGTTTCTTGTCCGCCAAGTGGGACACGTTTCTGCCATGTAAGATTTATTTTTGCTATTAATTTTAAAGATTTAACACTTTTTAAACTGTGAAATAAAATCTGTTAAAGAATAAGTCTGCTTTTATAGTTGTGAAATTCAAACTTGTTACATCTAAAATTGAAGTTGTTTTCCCAACTTTTTCATCCTACGACTCGAACAGACCAGCCATTAGGTTTGGTTTGTTTTGAATTTCGCGCAAAGCTACACGAGGGCTATCTGAGCTAGCCGTCCCTAATTTAGCAGTGTAAAACTAGAGGGAAGGCAGCTAGTCATCATCACCCACCGTCAACTCTTGGGCTACTATTTTACCAACGCATAGTGGGATTGGTCAATAATTTATAACGACCCAACGTCTGAGAGGGCGAGAATGTTTGGTGTGACGGGGATTCGAACCTGCGACCCTCAGACTGCGAGTCGAGCGCCCTAACCACCCACCATTTAATAAAGAATGTCTTCTTCCTTTTACTAAAGTACATTTTACTTTACCATTATCATTCTATAACCCAGTGCTCCTTCGAGTTAAACTTAAATTCTATAATATATTTTTTCTTATCATCAAACTTAACATTATATAGATATCGTGTTTTTCTCTTCTATCTTGTCATTTTAAAATTAATTCGTCTTCTATCATTAAGGTTACCATGTCTATAAACTGACTTGTCGTATGTTTTAAACTTAACAGTGTTTTGTCTGATCTGATAACAACAATATTAATATTGTTAACAAGCTCTTTTAAGGCAGAAAGTTCGTCATGAGTGAGAACGGAAGAGATTTTATGAGAGTTATAGAAAAACGATGAATCAGCATATTTTTATTTTTTACTTTTATCTAATAAGGCTTTCTATATTTTGAGTGTCGTTTATGCGGAACTTGTTTTATAGTAAAGCCACACTGGGAGATTGATTTCCTAGCTCGACATTAATAGAATTCAACTGCGTAGTTAGTTGTCTTTTACGACGATGTTGTATCTTCAATCCTTCGTTCAAGAGCCGGTTTTGACATAAATAGTAAGCAGGAAAACCTTGCAAATAATGGTAAATAGTTTTGAAGTTCAGAAATTATGAAAATCGTTATAAAGCCTTCTCCTCTCACACTCGTGATGAATTTTCTACTTTAAAAAAAGCTTGCTAACAACATTGGCAATATTTCTTTTTGTTACCACCACCACACAAACATACACCGGTGGCTCAGTGGCGAATCTGAAGCGCTTTTTACGCTAAAGCATCGGGTTTCGATATTCGCGGTGGCCACATCCCATTGTGTAGTTTTGTGCTAAACGACAAACAAATAAATGTTCATGTTGATTTGATATTTTACTCTAATCTTGTTTTAATTTTTACCCTTAAATGTTGCCAAAGTTAAAAAAAGTTCAGTCGTATCGTCTTATGAAGCTTAATAGAAAATCCGAAATTAAAAATTACAATGAGATCAAATATATTACATCTTTCTTGACTATAAATCAATCAGTGTTTTACCTCTATTATTTTTAACTTTCCAGGGTTATGCTGTGTACTTTTAGGACTTTGTGCCTTAGTTTTTATCTTGAGTATCTGGTTAGTGGGAAGAGCTTCGTTTCTTGGACAAAGTTCAGTTTCCAAAGATACGTTGAAGATTGGACAAACGGGTCATTTTCGTAACCATCCTTACCCAGCAGCACGCAATATGGGTATGCCAGCATCTTTAGAAAAAACAAAGTTTTCTTTCAAGAATATAGATCAAGTATTTGTTTCCTACATTTAAATTATTTTTTTATCGTAACATAATAGCGTGATTTGAAAGAAAAATAAAGGCCTATTTAACTGAAAAAATCATTTTGATGATTTTAAGACAAAAATCGCCGTTACCATCAGAGTAAAAGACGTTTTAACTTCTTTTTTAAAAAATGTAGTGTTCTTTCTCAAAGGAAAATAGTTCTTAGTATTTTGAAGTAGAAAAATAGTAAAATCATTTTGATATTTTTCAGACATAAAAAATACCGTACATAATTAAGTTTATCGCTTTTAGAGAAATTCTTATTAAATTCTTATTTAAAAGTAATCTGAAAGATACGAATCAAAACATTCCAAAAAATGAAGTTTATAACCACAGTCCTAAAGAATTGTATTTATTTGAGGAATAAGTAGGTCGCAAACACACAATATATCTCCATATCGTTATATGACTACTAAGAAATTCAGTACGTGTGATATGACGTTGTTGTAATAGATTTCCAGCATGTTAGTATTATCATGTGATTTCAGTTCCAGTGAAAACGAACCTCTTTCCTTTTGGTTAGGGAAACTTGTGGTTTACCCTCATCAGGAAAGTAGAGGTGATAAAAGTTCCAGTAATCGCTACATAATTTCCCTTGACAAAGAGAGAAACATCAAAGAAAATGTGGAAAATATGCGGAGAATATTAAATGGTAAGATCGACGTCACTCACCAACATTCTAACTAAACATTAATTAACATGTTACCATATATAATATTAAGCACATCTAGTATTTTATCTATAACAATACCATAAAACTCGATATTTTCCTTTTTAAATTATCCAATACCCTATTCGTTATTTTAGAGGTTTTCATAAACACGTTTCATAATTGGATAAAAAACTTAGACTCTTTTTGTTTTATTTGATTTAACACACCTTTTCGATAATTTTTAAAGAATCCCACAATCTCACTTCATGATCGATAAAGAATTTTACAGATCAGTATCATTAGGTTTTGTTTTATTTCGCGCAAAGCTACACGAGGGCTATCTGCGCTGCCGTCCCTAATTTAACAGTGTAAGACTAGAGGGAAGGCAGCTAGTCATCACCACCCACCACCAACTCTCTTACCAATGAATTGTGGGATTGACCGTCACATTATAACACCCCCACGCCTGAATAAGCGAGCATGTTTGGTGTGACGGGGATTCGAACCCGCGACCCTCAGATTGCGAGTCGAGCGTCCTAACCACCTGGCCATGCCAGGCCAGGAGTGTCATTATTTAACAACGAATTTACCAGGCCCACTTTATAACTCCAACTTTATTAATTATTGGGCTATTTACATATTAATTTTGTTGCAAAATCACTTCTGGAAATTGACATTCACATTTACAGAAGAAAAATTTTGCAGGTAAAATACTAGTTTTTTTAAATTTAGATTTTGAAAAAAAAATTGAGATATATGTAAAAAAACAACAACTCAAAATAAATTAATTAAAATCCAATAATCAACTTTAGAGAGTTATTCTTCATAATGGTTCAATAGATTACCCGGAACAAGGAGCACGTCATGGTGCTCATCCAGGATCACCCGTATCTGAAACAACTGCAGTTAGTGATAACTGTACGACACTAAAGAACTATGGTTACGACATTAATGGTGACGTTATCAGTCCATGCATTGTGCTTGGGTTTGAGAAAGAAAAGGTAAATTTGTTTGCTTTATCTGTAAGTCAAGTTTTCTTGTCTGTTTTAAACCATTACAGTGTTCTTTGCTGTGAAATGTAGAATTTTTATGTTTCATTTCCAAATCTAGATACTAATAAGCATGAGATTTTATAAACGTGGTCTGTAGTCTACCTTGTGGATGTCAAACGTAGGAAATTTAGACTTACAGAAACATGGACGAAAATTCAAAAACAAATACTAATTTAAAGTTTGAACGTTAAACATTGCTATTGACCAGAATTGTATATAGAATTAATTCTACACATAGTAACAGGGCATTAATATATATTTTTAATTTTTGTAGTGAAATGTGAAAATTTAGAACATTTTTTTGTAATAACCAGGATATGTCTCTATTTGTTTGAACAGGGCAGTGGAATCCCATACGATGCTACTACAAGGGAAACTATTCTTTTTGCAAACATCACCTGCAAAGCCAAGGTGCGGAGTAAATCTTCTTTACTACAAAATAATTCCTCATTGTCTTTTAAATAAGCAATACAGAGTTCAGTACGTTATATTAAGATGATTTTGTATATACATTTCTTACGTAAAGGGTTATGGCACCAACAGTCGATCGCTTTTGAAAAGGGTATGTAACAGTCCTTTTCGGCACAATATATTCACACACTCAAATAATAAAGATCGAGAATTTAGAATTTTCAAGACACGTATGTTACTTGCAGTTGATGACATTGGAAAACAAAGGAATGTGGATCAGTATGAGACACCAGGACCATCCAGAAAGAGGCCTACCACTTATTATTGGCCTTTTTCTAGATGTTCCTGGTAGTAAGTAAAATATAGCGTTTTCTAACAGCTGAGAACCCACGAACACAGAGGTCAGTCCATATGCCCTAGGCAACAGTACGCACCATAGTCAAGAAGGACCGCCGCCTGAAAAAGTAACACAAGTCACGTGCACAGAGGTTGCTTCCAGGACGTATTTGTTAAGCCATTGCATATCTCAAGCAGCTGGAGAATGAAAGGGGCATTCATGAGACATATCAATCAAATTGCCATGCAACGCCTATGGATTTCTGAGCGATTGTACTTTTGAAAACGAGCATTGGGAAACCGTCGCTACGTACACTAGATAGATTATGAAAGGTCAGCAAGGAATAGTAGTGTACTCAAGATTGTACAGCCGTAAGACAGAGCCTGATCGGACGTGGCAATGGACTGTTACGACGTGGTGAGGCTCCAAAATCGTTTTAATATAACGTACTTAACTTCCGTGTAATAAGTAGTAAACAGTTATAATTTAATGATCAATAATTAGTGACATCGTATTACAGTTTTAAATGAATATAACACCATCTACGTTTATATGTTTAAACATAAATATTTATGTATATTTATACCAGAATCATTTTGACAAGAAAAAATTTCGAAAACTTGAAATATACCGTAGAACAGGATTTCCAACCAAGACTACGACTGGAAAATACCTTAGTTTTCTCGTGATGGTCCAACTAATAGAGTTGCAGCGAGGCAGTAATGTTACGATGAATTGTTGGGTAATTATCTTTTATAGTTCTGTTAATTATCGCTGAACGTTTCGTGACTGTAAAATAATCTAAATAGTCATCATATTTTGTTCTAATTAGTAGTCAAAAGTATGCTATTTCTTTGAAAAACTTTTAAGATGATTCACATTAACCATCCATTCAATTAAAATATTTAACACGATACTGTCATATATCCTTAGGTGCAAAACACGCCCAAGAACATTCTGACAAATGAAAACAAAGTTGAAATATTTTTCTCTTTTCACGGAACAAGTAATTTACGACCAACGATGAGTGAAAGCACCATTTACCATTATGAAAGTACGGGCCAGAAAACAAAAACTACACTAAGTAATACAGTAGGGTGGATTTTTAACAAAACAACAATAGCCGTTATTCCTACTACCATAACAACAGATTACAGCCATCAGTCTAATCAAACGGAAATCTTAACTCTAGGTAAACTAACAACAGATCAGAATCTTCTGCTTAACCAAACTACTAAACAATCAACAGATGTGACCACATCAACAAAATGGACTTCTGATCACACAACAGAAACTGTAAGAGAAGTACTGGTAAATGCAACAACAAATGGGAGATTTCATCAGCCATCAGACACTGTTCCAAATATAAACACGTCAACAAATTGGACTTATGATCACACAACAGAAACCATAACAGATGTGAACGTGTCAACAAATTGGACTTCTGATTACACAACAGAAACCGTAAGAGGTGTATTAATGAATGCAACAACAAGTGGGAGATTTGATCAGACATCAGACATTTTACCAGATATAAACACGTCTACATATTGGACTTCTGACCACACAATTTCACATCTGTTATGGTTTCTTGTATCGACAACTTGGAGCTCTGATGAGGCAACAGAAACCGCATCAGATGTGAACGTATCCACAAATTGGATTTCTGATCAGACAACAGAAACCACAACAGATGTGAACACGTCAACAGATTGGATTTCTGATTACACAACAGAAACTGGAAAAGATGTGAACGTAACGACATCTTGGAGCTCTGATGAGGCAACAGAAACCGCATCAGATGTGAACGTATCGACAAATTGGATTTCTGATCAGACAACAGAAACCGTAGCAGATGTGAATACAACAGAGAAAAAGAAAACCGGAATTGAGTTTGATTCTACATTTAACAGTATCACGACCCTCTCAACAAATTCTGAAACTCCTATCATAAACAATGCAACAAACACAGTTACGTCAGCTACCATTTCGCGCCTAAGTCAGAGTACAAGTCCTAGCACAGCAGGTGTAGCAAATGACGACATTTTCGGAGGTTTTAATCATGTTCACTAGTGTAATCTGGTTCATGCAAATAGACTATTATTGTTTTTATGTTTTTATCATTGCTGTTTTATTTTGAAATAGATTATTCTGTTCTCATGATAGGCTTAATGTGGAATAATATGAATATAGGTAAAATGTTATTTTTCTAACTATTTTTTTATAAAAACTGTTTATAAAATTCGACATATCTCTCTAACATTTATTCTAAAATACTTCACTATAAAAATTATATCGTGTTTCATGATCTATAATACTGACTTGTTAATTTCCACATAATTACTAACTTGTTAATTTTCAAATACTTATAACGAGATAAGCAAAGGAAACTTAGGATTTATATTGCTCACCCAAAACGAGTGTAAATACTTAGCCAGTTATCTTCTAACAGCCGAAAAACAGTGAAAACTTCTACTATATGAGCCTTCACAGTCAATAAACTCATAAAGAACACACAAAGGCGATGTTTCTATCCGTTTCAATGAACTCTTCCTTCATAATTTAGCTGTATGAATACACTTAACTTTTCAATGATTTCTAATTATGTTTGTGGAGGTGGGGGGGGGGGGTCTTAAATTCATTTCTACTAATTTCAAATGCTTAACTAGGGATGTTATGAGCCAGTCACTTATAACTTTAAAGGTTTAACTAGGTAGTGTCTGGGGTTCTCCTTACTCAATCCTAGAAACTATAAGTGCTCCTTCAAAGCTATCTTTATTTTAGAGAAAAAACTTTTGAATGACTGCTAATGGAGTGGTGGTGATGTAAACATCTCCTTATTTTGAACTTTTGAAGTGTTTAAAAACGTATAATAATTTGAAATAATCCATTTTCCGTGTTTTGTAAAGTATGATTAATTAGTGATGCACATACTCGTTTCTTGTTTGTTCCATTATTATTTCACTACTTCTTGAAACTTGTAACAAATAGTCAAAACAGTCAGTTATGGAGTTATTTTGAAATGTATATACCAAATTTTATCATAAAAAACACTAAAAATATAATATCATATTTTGTCATATAGTGTTCTATTATAAGATTTATAAAGCCGTTTTCAGACATTTCAAGCATTTGTCCATGTATATATTCATAAAATATAAAACGTTTAAGCTTAAAAGTTGCAAGTATTATTATTTATTTTCGTCTTTCATAAGACGTTTCGTTAACCTTAAGTCTTGCTGTGTTTGATTTTTTTCTTTGCACTAAACAGTTCAATTCACAAGTGCTAACTTTCGCCTAATTTTTCCAGAATGAGTGAAATAAACTATCTAGTGGATACTTGCAAAATACATTAATCTCAGTGAAACTAACTGGGACAAACACTTGCTGTATGTCATGATGATGTACCATACAATGGAATACAGTTCGACTGGCTATTCATTTAACATGCTCATGTTTGACAGAGAAATATTGCTCCTTATAATCATACAGGAATATATTGAGAGGCCATAAACTGCATTAGTTAACACACGTGAATTTGCATATCACAAGTTGGGAACACCGCTGTATGGCAGAAGAGATGTTATTACAAAAGAGTCAAAGAGCATTCATACAACATGGGGATGGGTCTGGCTTTGGTGTGTGCCAGTAGCACATAAGACACTCAGCTCTGATTAAGTGGGTCCATAGTTACTACTATGACAAATTGTTTCATTGATGTATGAGATATAGTTTTTGCATGGTGCATGTAATAGCATGGAAAATCTTGATATGCTGTAACCATACATTACAGATGCACCTCTTGTGCACCGAATAGGCCAGAATCAAAGGTTAGGATCAGTTAGTCAGAGGACAAGTATACTGTGTCATATCATCTCAGCTCAGCTGAAGAAGGGGAAGGAGAACAAAATACTTATATTTCTGTGCATAATAAATCAGATATGAGTGACATTAGATTGGTTGTAGGCTGAGATGCAGACTATGCCTTTCTGACTGATGTGGCTGGGATTATCTGCTAAATCAAAAACTAGTGAAGAAGCTAGTGACTGAGATAAAATAACATTCCTTGCTTTCACAGTTAATGGGTGATGCAGTCTAACAAAATGCACGGACTATATTTTGTGACTACCACTTGATTATTAGCAGTTAGGACAGTCACTGATTATTAGGTTATTGATTGGAAGAAAGTGATTATTCTAAGTTTTCAAGCTATAAAGTGGTGTTTGCTGAATGATGTTCATGAAATCAAAAAGGACTAAAAATAACTAAAAGAACTTTTTGACCCTTGTTTTCTGAGCTATTATATGATACTGTTTTGACAATTAAACGTGTAACTACTAGATTTTGTAACTACTACTCAGCTGTTAGCAAATTATGATAATTGTAAATGTTTAGATGTATGGGACGTTTATGACTCTTATTTTCCACTTTCCAAGCTGTTGAGAAGAGTGTTGCATGTGATATCTACAGGTTATTGGCTGACAGTTGCTCGATTACTGCACAATTAGGATAGAATGTGTTGTTAGATGTAATGCCTAGAAAAGTTTGCACAAATGGAAATTTTGGCTAGGACTTTGGAAACTGAATTGAAAGGGTGTTTGTCTCTTATTTTGCGAGTCATTGAGAGACTTTCTCCAGGGAATCACTCAACCAAAGCTTCATGAGTAATGTTCACTATCTAGTTGAGTGGTGAAAGTTCTTGAGAACCTCCCGTGGAATGCTCACTAGAGGAACTAAGTACACACGAATGTGTGTAACACATCCATGTATGGTGAAAAGTTGTACTCTCAGCCAGCACAGAATGTAAATCAGGTTATAATGGGTCTGAATGGAATAGATTTTATTTCATTGGATTTGCAAGAAGTTATTTTTCTGTGGTACTAACTGTAACAAGTAGATCAACTTCTGTAGTGATGTGATAAGTTTACTAGTTTGATGACTGGTGTTGGCAGAAAATATTATTCACTGTGGATTATAGTATTTAGCCTAGACTGGAATGAGAGTGTGGAAGGTACGCAAGGTAATGACAGTGCAAATACTAATCCTACCTAGGAGAATGTTTGCTGAAAAGTTTTGATTCAGTTGAATTCTGCCATCTTATTTATTTTGTAATGCTTGAAAATAAGTTTAGTTTTGCTGCTCACAAATTGTGGCATGTTGCAGCACCATAATCATTGATGTATAGCTTAAATAGTATCCTAAGTTTGTTAACATAGTAATGGTTTACGATGCCAGAGTCAATCTGTTTGCAACTACTGGTATGTACTGTGGAAATGTAGTATTTGGCTGTGCAAAATGTTTTTCAATTTTTTTAATTCAAAGGTAATTTCACTAAATTTTTATTTTTCACAAGATTGGAATATAGCATTACTCAAGCAAGTTTATAACTTTAACTTTACCCCAGGAGCTAAATGAATCACGTGGAGATCAGGTGCTATCTTGTCTGGTTCTCCTACAAGAATAACAATGTCTTTTTTAAATTAGTATGCAAAGTTATTTTTGTCAACAATTCAGGCAGTAGTTGAGGGTGGACTTGTTCAGGATCTTCATTGACCATTGGCCAACTGATCTAACATGCATCAATCACAATTTTCTTGTTTCAGAAACTTGTTTACAGCAGAGTTGGAACCTGAGAGAACAAATTTTAAAGGTATTTTCTACATGATGTGTTTACATTTCATGCAGAATTTACCAAAATGTTACCTGATCTCACTTATATAAATGTTAAAGAGATATTTAGTAAAATAACATGGTTAAATTCATTCTGGACTTCACCAGTGATTTTATAGTGTTTCTGCAACTTTAACTTCCACACAACACTCTTAGAGTTCTTGCTTTTGATTGCTGATAAGAGATTTGTGTAGTTTCACTCTGCGAGAACTCTTCAAGTTCCTTTGTAACTTTAAAGCTAAGTTTCATCTTCGTTTATGTGGCCATCATTTGGCTTTTGCCTATAATTTAGTTAAGTAGTTGTTTAGGTTCACCAGTGAGTGAATAGTGAATAAGTTGCTCTACAGGGTAGTGGAGTATAGATTTATATTTAAAATAAAACATACAGTGCTATTGTTATTTAGTAAGGTTAAGGTGAGAGTTAGCTTTGTTGTGTTAAAATTGAATTTGGAGATACTTTCTGCTTGTAATTCTCTTTTATATGTTAGGCTATATTTTAGGGGTGGGAATATGTCCTAACGAGGATATATTATTTAATAAAGTCTTTATCACTACTTCTTGTCAAACATCTTTCTTTTGATACACATGTAAATACACAATCACTTGCCTTATATTGTAAAATAGTGCATTGTTGTTTTTGTACTGTGAATATCTCAATTAAATATTGGTTCCTTGTATTAATCTGTGTGTCCTGTCTCATTCTTTGTCCAATTCTCACATTCACATACGAGATATGCAAACCTTCTATTTTTACTGGCCTGTCTTTGCTAGACGTCCTCGAGATGCTATAGAAATATATGGATGTGATAATATGTGTGTGTTAATTAGTATATATGGTGTTGCACACGTGTGTAGAACAATATACAGGATCGTTCATGACTGTTGTATAACATAATAGAATCAATCACTAAAAATATAACTGGTAAGCAGGATGCCAACATCTCGACGTATCAAGCTAACTGTGACTATCTGTCTCTGAAGCATTGTTTGAAGATACAGCAAACCTGTTATTTTAATTATTACGGAAGAGATAGTGTTTCAGTTTTGACGATGAAATGTTTGGCAGGTAGTGAATGTTCATAGGAAGGATGATAGACAGTGATACACATGCTAAGATAGCTATAAAACACAGTTTGACGTGATGTTTTGCTAGCAGTATCTAAGAACTTTTTAACCGGATCAAGTATAAATGTTTGTAAGTGAAGTAATATTATGTAGTGATATTCACAAAGAGTAGTAGGTATCTTGCCAAAGTTAAACTTTGTGTACCCAATAGTTTATTTAGTTGTGAGTAAATACTTTTCAGTCATAAATGAAATGTTCCAGAAAGAACACAGTTTTATGAATATAGTTTTAAAACTTGAAGTACAAGGTATAGTTATAATGCACAAAAATGTATAGTGTGCTCTGAAGGCAAGAAGTAATACTCAGGTGATATTATTTCATGGTTGTCTTTAACTAGGATAACTCGGATCTAGAAAATAGATAAAAAATGGAAACAATATGTTAGTTTAATAAATTTACATGGTCAAGGATTCAACTTTAGTGTCTATGCAGTGGCCAGTCTAGTTTCTGGTTACTTGTGTAGATACTGGAGTATACATTCTCACCCCTCATTCCTTTCCTTCTGGATTCTGTTTCTGTTTTTTATAACAAAGAGACTGTAATGAGGGGATTGTGGCTGGTATTCATGATAGCTGTGGACCATCATCATTAAACCATAGCTAAATAGTGTCCAAGTTTGAGACCCAGTGAAACCCTAGAGGACTAGAACATCCACAGATAATGAAGATACATTGTCTACATGTTATAAATGCATGAGTGTACATAAGTTTATAGAAATCTCACTTGATCATGACAGTAGTTTTAACACTGTCTTTAAATGTAAGTTTAGAACAACGAGTTAATTTTCTTTGCATTTTCAATCTCAACTCTTTCTACTTAAAATAAAATTCAAAAATTTTTGGGCTATATTGTTTTTCAATCAGCCAGCTGTGGATCATTCTGTTTGTGTTGCCAGTGACTACTGAACTGTTTTCAACAACAACAGAGAAGGAGAAAGCTAAGTGCTACCTATTTAACAGCTTCACTGACATACCCAAATATACTTTGGGGCCTAGGGCTCCTGAGACTGGCATTCATCTCAATAGAGCCCATGGATAAAGACACATGAGAGATATGACCAAGGCCATCACCACGCTTGCTCCGAAATCTCCTAAGTTACAGATACTTCACAAGCATTTCCCATCACAAGATCACCAAAGAGGACTCTAACTGAGCTGGAGACGTCAAATGGATGAGGCCAGCTCATGATCAGCCTTCCTGCAATTCACTTACTTACGAGATTGATGCCCCAGGTGAAGAGCAGGGTCTGAGCAATGTACAAGGATCACAGGCAGAACTATAAATGTCCACTATAGGGCTGCAGTGTGAAGAAATCAAAATAACCTTTCCCATGACTCCATCTCTGGGCTGATAATCACATCTCCTGCCCATGAAGGACTTTCCCTGAACTGAAGTAATTGAGGAAGAAGATGGCACCCAAATGCCAGAAAAATCTCTGTACATCTTCCAACAAATGGGGGATTATCAGCTTTCCAATCTTCCATTACCACGACAATGAGAGGAGTGACTACTGCCCTCAACAAGGTTACCTCCATTTCAATGATGGAATAGTGACAAAGGAGCCACTCAGAGACAAGGACCCTACTTCAGGAGAAAATAGAACTGTCCTCCACCCACCCACCCCTCTGACAAAAATCTTGGAGCAATTCACATTGTACAAGATTCAGGTATTAAGACACCACTATTGGAGAGACAAGTGCAGCAGGTCCGAAATGAGCTGCCAGACTCAAAAGGCATTTGTGAGAGCCTGGAAAATTCTTTACCAAATCACCACATCACACCAAAAGCCATCCACTGTGTTGGAGGAACAGCTATTAGAACTTCCATAGGTAGACAAGTCTCCTTCTTTAATAGATATTGCATATGTATATATGTATTGTAAATTCATTTTATTTATTAATTTAGATAAGTGATTTTGTAGTTAGTTCTTTTGTACATATATATCTTTGATATGATTTGTATAAATATTTTTTGTCTCAATCTATGTATGTATGTTTTAAAAGAAAGTTCTGTATATATGTATATATTTTCAAAGGCTGTTTGAATGTGTTTAATTCTGCTCATGTAAGAAAGTTTTTTAACGGTTCGTTGTATGTATTTGACTTTTGCCAAAAGTGATTTTAAGTTTAATCTGATTTTTTATTGATTATCTTTTATTTTAATTGTTATGAAAGATTTTATTTTAATGCATTTCGATTATATTTATGATTATGAAAGGTTTCACTTTTGAATTGTGTCAAGTCTTTTTCTTTTGTGTAAAAGCTCGGTCAAAGGCAGAAAAATCTAGGCACTGCTCTGTAATACAGTATCTGACGGCTCCTCCTGTTATTGTGGTTCATACAGGCTACTCTGGTTAAAATCAGGGCAAACTAAAAATATCACACCATTGAAAAGGTAAGTAAAGCAGAGTACACAGAATTTATAGGTTTTTTTTTTATGTGTAAAGGCTACGTAACATCTGCGGTTTGTGGCGTTACTGTTCTATTTTTGTAGTACGCTTTCTGCCATGGACGTTTGAAAGAGCTTGAAAAAAAAGAGGCGAGGAATTAATGCTGATGGATAATATGTTCTGTTATTTTCTAAACATCATTTAACGCAGAAACTGTTTCTAGATGCTCTACAATTTTCACAAGCTTCTGTGAAATATAAAGTTGCTGAAATTTATTTCAAATTATTATTCAAGCAGGCTAACATTTTAATAGCAGGTAGTATGTTCTTCCCTGACATTTCGTCACTTTTGAATTTTGTAAATCGTATACACTTTATTAAAAGTGACTTTATTTTTGTCACATAATAACAACAGAAGTTTTCACATAATACAAGAACTCTGACTCCCCTCTGAACTGAGGGACAGCACCAATTGAAAACATTTCAGTATTTAAACTGTGAGGTTGTGATGATCGTATGTCAGTCACTGCCTTAATTAGTAGCCTATACGATCAGTACAGTCATTAATTAGTTACGTTTATAATTACTAGATACTAATTAGTTTACATCCTACACTTCTGCTTCAGCAAAATCACGAGAAATACTCTATAGTCTGGGGTTCGATTCTCAGTCTTCTTGCTAGAAATTCTGGTGCTTTATCCACTCGTACGGAACTTTATCCGTTAGAATTTAAGTCAGTTAACTGTTATATTATCTCTCTTGACATACAGACCGATAATGCTATTCTGCAGATAAAAATATTTTCATGGTAAAGTATTTTAAGATTTGACTACACACGTGTGACATTACAAGGAATATTTCTGTCTCAGTGTCGCTTCGTTCTGGGATGTCATAACAGCTAACTCACTCTGCCTCAACAGAAAACGGAAAGAAACATTAGGTATTTTAGTCGATTTAATAAAAATCTTTTTCACAGATGTGATTCAAGTTACATTTTCTTTAGGCATGTGAAATAAGCAAATAAATACAGAAACAAACATATTCCTACACACCGTTGGTGAAACAAACGTTAAATCTCTATTTACATGCTTCTCTTTTTCTCTCTCTCTCCGTTAGTGTTACACCCGAAATGCGTTGGATTATTATTATTCACGTCATTGCAGCGTACACCTATAGCATAGTGTGATTAGCTGATCAGTTTTGTGATAGTTACAGTGGATTAAATATTGGAAAATGTCTTCGGAATAGAATACATGTTTTTCAATACCACTGATTTTTAAATAATGTTTTTAAATTTTATATTTCATTAACTTAGTCTTCCAATTTTTCTCTAAAAACTTTGGTAGAGATACGTTATTTTTAGTTAATTTTTAACTATTGTTGAAATTCTATAACGCGTTCTGTCATTTCTTTTTTTGTGGGGGTACTCGAGCATTGGACCTGGTATATACGTCAGTGTTTCTATGTTTGGCATAATGGCCACATGACCTAAAACGTCAGTATTTCTATGTGTGGTATAATTGTTACTTGACCTAGAATATCAGTGTTTCTATGTGTGGTATAATGGTTACTTGACCTAAAGCATCAGTGTTTCTATGTGTGGTATAATGGCCACATGACCTAGAACTTCAGTGTTTCTATGTGTGGTATAATGGCCACATGACCTAGAGCATCAGTGTTTCTATGTGTGGTATAATTGTTACTTGACCTAGAATATCAGTGTTTCTATGTGTGGTATAATGGTTACTTGACCTAAAGCATCAGTGTTTCTATGTGTGGTATAATGGCCACATGACCTAGAACGTCAGTGTTTCTATGTGTGGTATAATGGTTACTTGACCTAAAACATCAGTGTTTCTATGTGTGGTATAATGGCCACATGACCTAGAGCATCAGTGTTTCTATGTGTGGTATAATGGTTACTTGGCCTAAAACATCAGTGTTTCTATGTGTGGTATAATGGCCACATGACCTAGAGCATCAGTGTTT